>NC_054375.1:2915000-3215000 GCF_017654675.1 Xenopus laevis
TCTAATGATATTACTATATAATATATAGTATTATATATATTAATAGGATTAATAACTGATGTACGTATATAAGACTGTCCATACCTGTCTGCTGTTTTGGGGTGTCAATACAATCTTTTGAAATTCCAAGCTGGAGAGCTTCAAAGCAAGAAAGTGGAATTATTAAAAAACAAATAAAAATAAGGAAGACCAACTGCAATGCTGTCTAACAAGGTCTGCCACTTACTATGATTGACGCCAGATATTTTCACAAAAACTCAAGTTAAAGCAAAATGAGACTGCAGAGACTAGTGCCACATTGGTGGTGAGGGTTCAAAGATCCCTCAGAATAAAAACAAAGGAATTCCCAGTCCCACCGGGTCACTCTGAGATCCCATTGACCTCCTGTGTTGTTTCCCAGGGTTGCTCCGTCAGCTGTTACATTGTATCGGGCTGATCTCTATTTGAACAGCTTCACAGAAGGACGTGAAGCACTAGGTAACTGTCTCTAGGTAACGACGGTCTCGTTTGTAGAGAAAGTCTCGGTAATTTAGACACGGTAATATTTTTTCTCCAAAGGGGTCCCTGTATGTTGCTGGAGGCTAAAATGCTTAAAGGGGAAATGCTTGGAAGTATAAGACCTTTGCACATTATGTCTACTGAAACATCCTCCTTAGTTTAGGTAACTAAACCCAAACTACTCCTCTCTGCACCATTTTACAGACCTCTCTCCATTGGCCAGACTGGGGGGGCTTATATATGACAAGAGCTCTGTTTTGGGCTGTTAGAGAAAGGAGTGAAAGCAACTGTTGGTGCCTATAGTTCCAATGAAGAAGTGCCATGTAGGCATGAAAAGGATTAGGCCTTTTGTGGAAATGTTACTTGAATAATTTTCTTTTTTGGATTTTTTATACTTGGATGTTGAAGTTCTTGATAGTGCCTAACATTGTTTTAATGGTGTTCCACTCCCCGTAGCGGAAACCCCAATGCTTATACTGGTAAGCCTTTGTCGATTTGTAGACTTGGAGGTCTTTATTTTGGATGCAAGGGACAGAAGGACAAGGTGGACCCAGTAGGTCAAGATGGCGATAGTAGTGGAAGATGGAGACAGTAGGATAATATGAAGAAAGTAGGGCAAGATGAGGACAGTAGGGGAAGACGGAGAAAGGCAGAAACAGTAGGTCAAGATGGAGATAGTAGAGTAAGATGGAGACAGTAGAGCAAGATGGGGCCAGTAGAGCAAGATGGAAACAGGGACAAGATGAAGCCAGTAGAGCAAGATGGAGCCAGTAGGTCAAGATGGGGCCAGTAGAGCAAGATGGAGACAGTAGAGCAAGCCTGAGCCAGTAGAGCAAGATGGAGCCAGTGAGGAGAAGCAGGACAAGATGGAAAGTGTATGACAAGATGGAGACAACAGATCAAGATGAAGCCAGTTTGGCGAGATAGATATATTGGGGCAACATGGAGACTACAGAACAAGATGGAGACCTTAAGACAACATGGAGCCAGCAGAGCATGATAGAAGTGGCAGGGCATAAAAGAGCAGGGCAATAGTTCAACATGGGTCTAGTAGATCATGACAGAGAAAGTAGGGAAAGGTGAAGGCATTCGAAAATATTTTGGGGTGATACCCAGTGAGTTCTTTAAATAAGTCTCTTCAGTTGTTGAAGCACCAGGGCAGAGAGTTTTAGTTTAACAACAGCTAATGCACCATGACCCACTCTTGAACCAGCCTTTGAAGCTTCATTTTTAAAATCAAATTAGCCTCATGTGCTGGGAAATAACAATGCAAATAAGGCAAAGGGGCCACATACAATGTTATTTTATGAATCATTAAACTTGCACTGATTAATAATAGGTCTTGATTTATAAAACGGAGACAAATTTCCTCAAAGACGGAACTCCGGTTCTGTTATTTTTGGGTCACGCCAATGGGTCAGGAAATTAAAGAGACAGTGTGAGAACTAAGGCTGGTGCTCTCACATCAATTCATATACAGTAGAAACATACCGGGTAATTTCCCTTCTTTCTGTGGTCCCAAAAATGAGCTGAAATTGACAGTATTCTGATATAACCCAAACTGATGTAATTCTATTGGCTTCTGTGCACGTTGGCATCTTTTCCTCTCTTCATTGTTTGCAACCAGTAGGATGATAATATTTTTCCTCCCCAGAAATTCCCATCTGCTCTCAATTTGCCCGTGTTTGATTCCACCCCAGCCCCCGAAACAGATAGCGGCAAATAAACACGAGGACCAGACGTGTCATTAGAGGAACCCGCAGCTCTTCCAGAAGATCGGGATCATGATTGGAATAAAAGCCAAAATATGTAATTATCACAAGACACTCGTGAGGTTACGCTGAGCCTGAACCATCATGCGGGGGGGGGGGGGATTCTATTCCCAGTTCCTACCAGTTGTACACGATCGAGGCTTTAGCATCCTGGGAGATGGTTCAACTCTTAAATACATTTGCAAAGATCTACATGGACTTTCTTTCCTACTGATAATTAGCCACTGAGCTAGAACTCCCTTCCCATATAATCCATCAGGTCAGATTGAGACCTAGAGAGGAATATGCCCCAAGCCAAGGTGTATTAGTATCTTTCATTTTACCAATCTGATCCCCCTAGTGGTAGAATGCAGAATATATTAAATATAAATTTGGTTTGGCCAACATCAGTCGGCTGCAGTTTAGGCAAAGCTAAGCCAGTAGCTCCCAAGAAGAAGCTTAGTTAAAATTGCAAGTAGGATATAATGATACATTCATATCATACAAAGGGAAAGTAAACCCTCATCATGTTTGTTTATGGGCAGATCACTTATCTAACTCTCCGTATATGTCCCAAGTGCAGCGGCTCTGTGTTTGCTTCTTCCCAGACGGCACTTTCTACAAAGCCAACGTCTCGGCTGTGTTGACTCGAGTTAATGAACAACTTAATGAAGCGGCAAAGCCCGGGTCTGTGTCACATGTATAATATGAGAGAAGAATCATTATGTTTTATTGAATCATTGATGTTGTGAAGTCATCAGAAAGCAGCAGCAGGGCAAAGGGAGGTCCTTTGAGTTTATCAGAGAACAGAAGCCTAAACCATAAAAAACATTTATGACCAAAAGTATATGGAGCCCTCTCTGCCAATATCTCATTCCCAACTATGGTTGCCACCTTTTCTTTAAAATACTGGTCTTCCTGTATATTTATCTTTTTTCCCCATTAATAACATTGGGATCAACCATAATTTTTACCGGCCAGGCCAGTAAAATACCGGCCAGATGGCAACCCTATTCCCAACCCATGGGGATGAATATGCAGTTGCCCCTCTCTTTGCTGCTATAAATGTCCCTACTCTTCAGGGAAGGTTCCTTTCAGATGTTGTTGATGGGAGTCGCTTCCATTCAGCCACAAGAGCATTAGTGAGGTTGGGCACTAATGTTGGGCCTCACATTCAGGGGTTCCAGTTCATCCTATAGTGGTTCAGCTGGGTTGAGGTCAGGTTCTTCCCATCTCATCAAACCTATTCTGTACGGACCTGGATCTGTGCATGGGGACATTATTGTGCTGAAACAGGAAAGAGCCCCCCTAAAACTGTTCCACAAAGTAGGAAGCACGGAATTATCAGTATTAAGGTATCTCTAGAACCAGGGGTCCAAACCATGGAAACAGCTCCAGAACATTATTCCTCTTCCACGGATCATTAACGTTGCTATTATGCATTCAGACATGTAGTGTTCTCCTGAAATCTACCAACCCCAGACTTGGGCATCAGACTGCCAGATGATGAAATGCCATTTATCCCTCTATAGGAGGCATCTCCACTGCTCCAGACTCCAATGGTTGCGCCCTTGGCATCGCACATGATGATGTTAGGCCTGATGCCCCAAATTCCCTAAGGATAGTTCTTGTGCTGACATTGCTTCAGGGACAGTTTGTGAACATTCATAAGTTTAGGCCGGATACTTTTGCCTATAACTTCTCTGCCCAAAAAAGATCAGCCTCTTTAATATTTCAGTTCTTCACTAAGGAGATACTTCCCCACCAGTGCCTCTTTATTATAAAGGTCCAGGCTAAACAGCTGATTCCTGGTCGGAAGCCCAAAGCCCAGCAGCAGACATGACAGAGTAGAGCACAAAATAGCAGGAAATTAGCATGCCGGCATTTGCGGCGGGACCATGGCATTTTTACTGGCATTTCGCTTATGCAGTAATTCCCTCGCAGTTTCACATCACGCGTCGAGACGATTAGGTTTTCCTTTCAAGAAATGGAGCAGAGCGGCTTGCCAAGCCTCCGACGAGAAGCATGATAAATAGATCAGTGGTGGCCGCGATACTTAGCGATAATGACGGCTGTTCCAGGCTTTTCCCATGAAATATACATGTCGGTCGCCTTTTTTGTTTTACGGGCCCCTTTCAAGTCGAGGAGAAATCTTGAACTTATTACAGTGAACAGTCATTTTGTGGGCACTTCTGTACAGGCTCGGGAAACGGAGCGAGCTGGGACTGGGATGCTACTTAGTGTTTGGCTTTCAGCATTCCTGGGAATTTGCAGCAAACATGGGGAGACTTTAACCATTGCTGCCATGAAGAGAAACAATGATGGAATTCCAGTGGTGGGCAAACTGATTTCAGTGGGTTTAACAAGCTACTGCCTTTAATAAAAAGCTATTCTACCTGATTGTAAAAGTCCCGTCAATCCCTGGCTGATCTGAGCAAGTACTGACCCTTTGGTGATTCAGCATTCATCGATGACCACATCCAGTCAATTCCTAACATGGACCAGTTTATGTAGGAACAACAAGTCTTGGTCAAAAACAAATCTGCCCAACGAGACCTGCACAGGTTTCTAGCTTGGGTAAAAACACTGATATTTTAAGAAATACTACATAATTCTTAAGTAAATACCATGTCCTCCAGTGGAACACTAACGGCCAAGTCCCAAACTGTCTCAGGAAGCAATGTCAGAACAGTGGGTTTGTTTCTAAAGGGGATTGGAAGCAAACAAGGCTATCACCATGTGCAATGCCAACTATCAGCTGAAGTGGTATAAAGGAACCACCATTGGACTTTGGACCATGAAAATAAAACCTCTGGATGGATAAATGGCATCTTATCATCGGTCAGTCATATGGGAAAGTCTAGGGTTGGCAGATACCAGGAGAACACTACCCGCTTGAAGGCATAATGTCAATGCTAATGTTTGTTGGAGGAGAAATTAGCTGGAACTTCCGTAGATTGGGCCCCTGGTACTTGGGAAAGTCAACCTTAAAGCTACAGTGTCCAGTGACATTTGGCAACAGTCTAGGGAAAGCTTTTTCATGTTTGAACAAAGCAAATGCACAAAGCCATTGCTTTACAAACATGGCCTGCTGAGACCCCTGACATAAACCCAACGGAACCCTTGTGGGGTGAATTAGAACCCGACTGTGAACTTGATAACCAACATCGGTGCCCAACCTCACTAATGCTCTTGTGGCTGAATGGAAGCAACTCCCAACAACAATTTCTACTGGGAACCTTCCCAGGGGCAGTTATAGCAGCAAAGGGGGGGGGCAATCCCCTTGGTTTGGGATCGAGATGTTGGACAGGGAGGATTTGAATACTTTTGTCAATTTAGTGTATAATAAAATGGCATTGAATAGTCTAGTTTCCATAATAATTAGCAGTAAATACGTTTTTGAACAGTTTTCAGTACAGATATACGGCTTATCTCAAACACTCAGATTTGGTCACAACTGGAGTGTCTCGTGCTTAGACATTTGTGTTTTATTTTAGTCGTACCCCGAGTGCCATACTGCCTACAAAAAACCCCAGGCTGTTACATTTGTTTTCTAGTTTTGAGGGTTTCCCATAGGTTTGGTGGAAATAGCCAAAGAAAACTGTAGATAATACACAAAACTAATAACTACAATCCCCCGTCCCGCCATTATCTACACTCACAATAAGCCAATGGTACTTTCTTCTCAACACGCTGCTGCAATCTGACCCTCATTGTGCGACATCCGAGCGAGAGCTATTTGACTATTGAAACCTGTTTATCGGAGTTCAACACTCAACGCATATCCGTTGTGACAGTTCCCACCAGGAAAGAAACAAACATAAAGGGTGATGGTACAACACCTGCAGAATGCACCAAGATCCCATTGATATTTTGTAAATAATGGTAAAAGACAGGGTTACAAAGGGCATAGCCGCCAGTGAGGGAACTGTTTTTTGAAAAGATGCCCTACCGGTAGCTCTTCACTAAACATTTACAACAGACATACATTGGGTCTGGCTGGTACTGATGGAACCATGGTGCCGTGGCAGTGCATTCCCATGCCACTCAAAAGCTATCATTCATTAAAAATTGGTCAAGGGGGAAGGAGAAACCAGGGAGGGATCAGAAGGCCATTGGGTTCAGTGGTTGAGAACAGAGTGGGAGTGTGTAGCAATACGCACCTGTTCCATAAGCCTCACAATAACTTTAACTGGGTTGTTTAGTGTCACACCGTGAGAAACAGCACAAATAACAGCTTGTTCTAAACTTTTAACTTGAAGCAGGTTTGGGAGGGCAGCTCTGACCCCTCAGTTGGCGGGACAACAGAGCCAAGCAAACAGTATAACAAAAAATGTCCGTTACGGAACAGAGGATAACTCTTTCTCTCCCAGAGCAGACCCAATACAGAAGTTCTGAACGGTTGTTCATTTCATGAAATGGCCTGTAGACCTAAGCAAATCTCTTGTGAATGTGTTCACCTGGGTCAACAGCATCTTGGTACACATGCATTTATAAAGATCCTGGCAAGTGGTGGCTAGAAGGTTGTCACCTACTGGAACGTAGGTTTCATTCATATGGAAGGACATTGGAAACCAATGGCTTTCTAGATTGCTCAGTGAGCCCCTTTGGCACATGAGCCAATATGATCAACCATGAGCCAACAATCAAGTTCCAACAGAAATAACAAAACTGGTGTGAGATGATCGGCCCATTACCAATATCTGTAGACTCCCCACAGCGTTGATGGTCAACCAATACAATATTTTTTCTCTCAATTTCACGGTTACATAAATAAGCGCATTTATGTGTACATAAAAATAACATGCTTTCCCAACATGCAGGTAATATCACCTGGAAATTTCGAATGCAATATTGCCTTGAAGAACTTAGAGATAAGGAGGATCTCCCATTTTCCAATAATGTTTTAGATCAACCATTAAGATGGGCAAATCCAGTTGATTTTTTGAAAGGTGAAAGCACAGATGATTGGTTACTTTAGACATAAACTGGCTGGACAAGTACACAAAGTTCAATAAAGATTCCTTATCCATGTAGAGCAGTGATCCCCAACCAGTAGCTTGTGGGCAACATGTTGCTCCCCAACCCCTTGGATGTTGCTCTCAGTGCCCTCAAACCAGGTGCTTATTTTTGAATTCCAGGCTTGGAAGCAAGTTTTAATTGCATAAAAACCAAGTATAATGCCAAGCCGAGCTTCCTGTAGGCTGCCAGTCCACATAGGGACTACCAATAGCCAACCACAGCCCTTATTTGGCACCCCAAGGGACTTTTCCATGCTTGTGTTGATCCCCAACTCTTTTTACATTTAAATGTGGCTCACAGGTGAAAAAGGTTGGGGACCCCTGATGTAGAGGGACAATTAGCAATGATCAGCTCATTCAGCTGTTCTCCTGAAGGAGTGGCCAATGGAAAATCAGAGCAAACCCAAACATAGACAAGGGCCAATCATGCCAGGTTGCATTCATATATTGAACACAACTATTCTAGACATCAGATATTAGCATTGAGAAGTTTCGGGCGCCAGTCCACAGGAAAGAAGAGACAGTTTAATAAGCAGTTCAAAGAAATGGAAGCATACGTCTACACGAAAAGAATATCAACGTTTATATTGCGGGGAATCTTGACCGAAAAGAACAAGGGAAGTCTACCCTTCAGGAGGATGTATTTTCATCTAAAGAAACACAAATGGTTCATCACCATGAGGTTGTGGAAGGCTCTGCCAAGAAGATATTACAATAATATAAGTGCTTGGGGGGTTTCCTGGACAGGCACAATATCACACACCCAAAGTAATCCCTACAGCCATGAGTTTGTATGAGATTCCCTTTTCTCAAAGGCTTCTTAAAACAATGCCAACCCAACACATTGGTGAGCTTTGTTCACAAGGACTATTTTTCGTAAGTAACAAAATGGCTCCAAGACTGCTCTTCATTCTTAAGGTTTCAATAAGGCTTTACTCTCTTTTTTTTTTGGCTGGATCAGGGCAAGGTATTAATCCTTCTGCATGTAAAACAAGCCTTAAACACTGGGACACTATTGGACGTGGGATGGGAACCGTTGTATTCTGGGGATTAAGCCATCCAAAAGAATGAAAAGGCACTAACAAAGCCACAATCGGCATGTTTTCCCCATGAAAGACCAGCATTTTCCCATTTAGAATACACTGACATTTTTTCTTCTTATTTCCTTCATTCTAAAGGGCAACAAAACCCTGTTTTCTTGTGTGGTACCAATGTGTGTGTGTTTTAGAATATCCCATTGGCAGCATAGATGAGAAAGAGTGTCTTATATCATGACAAAAATGCAAAGTGCCTAATAGAAGTACTAAATAGAAGACGGTTTTGTTCTGCGATTGTTGTTTTTCTTGTGAAATTCTTTGCATTTCTGCATTTAGAGCTGGTCATAAATACTAAATGCCCGGATTCTTTAAATCCAGGGCTATGCCTTGGTGATAATGTGGGGTGGCCATGACCAGGAGGTTTTACCCCTCTTTAGCAAAGGCCTTCTAAACCATGGTGAGACACCAGAGGGAATGTAGGGTAATACAGAATACTCTACCCATATACACTGTCCATGGGGTGAGAGTGTAAAGGTGGCCATACACGGGCCAATAAAAGCTGCCGACAGACCGAGTGGGCAGCTTATTGGCCCGTGTATGGGGGCCCCCGACGGGCTTCCCCGATCGAGATCTGGCCGAAAGTCGGCCAGATCTTGGTCGGATGGGATTAAAAATCCCGCCGGATCGCGGCCGCATCTGTTCGTTGATGCAGTCCCACAATCCGACCGCCCGTTTGCAAACGCTAGGATCCGATCGTTGGGCCTTAGGGCCCACGATCGGATCAGCCCGATATTGCCCACCTCAAGGTCTATCGTGTATGGCCACCTTAACACTTTGAAAGGGATTGTCCCACTGACTTCTCAAAGACAAACAAGGAAGCAAAAGATAAACTGACCTGGCCAAAACCCCCCCTCCCCCAACAACTTTGTTTTGCTTATTCTATTACATAGTAACATAGTAAGTAAGGTTGATAAAAGACACATGTCCATCGAGTTCAACCTTTTTTTTTTTTTATTAACTACCTATCTGCCAGTTGATCCAGAGGAAGGCAAAAAACCCATCTGAAGCCTCTCCAATTTGCCTTAGAGGGGGAAAAATTCCTTCCTGACTCCAAAATGGCAATCGGACCAGTCCCTGGATCAACTTGGACTATGAGCTATTTCCCATAACCCTGTATACCCTCACTTGCTAAAAAGCTATCCAACCCCTTCCTTGTACCTATCTAATGTATCAGCCTGTACAACTGATTCAGGGAGACAATTCCACATCTTCACAGCTCTCACTGTAACAAACCCCTTCCCAATATTTAGGTGGAACCTCTTTTCTTCTAATCGGAATGGGTGACCTTGTGTCAGCTGGAAAGACCTACTGGTAAATAAATCATTAGAGAGATTATTATATGATCCCCTTATATATTTATACATAGTCATCATATCACCCCTTAAGCGCCTCTTCTCCAGCGTGAACATCCCCAATTTGGCCAGTCTTTCCTCATAGCTAAGATTTTCCCTTTACCAGCTTAGTTGCCCTTCTCTGTACCCTCTCTAATACAATAATGTCCTGTTTGAGTGATGGAGACAAAGCTGTACGGCATATTCTAGATGGGGCCTTACCAGTGCTCTATACAGTGGAAGAATGACCCCCTCCTCCCGTGACTCTATGCCCCTTTTAATATTGGTCCTGCTGCTCTTTTTAATGAATAATATCGGGCTTGGTTCAAGAGGTCTTCTGCTCAGCACGCTAGCTGTAGGTCTAGCGATTTGGACAATCCATGACTCAATCAATGAGAAACTTATTGCCAAGAGTTACAAGGTGAACAAGAAACTCCACGACTGCTACATTCTACATTCCCATGTCACAGGGGGTAAATGAAGTCACTTATTTAAACATCCACTATATTGGGGTACAATGTTATGCTTTGATAATTCCCCTTTTAATGATCCTTTTCTACACAAACGAGACATGTTGAGACCACAAACATCTTTAAATTGTACAAGAGGAATTTATTTTTTATATTTACTGTTCCTTTAAGTGCAAAGAGCCTCCTTCCAATGAAGTGTTTCCTTCTCTTTTCCTTTTTACATCACAACGCAGGGGATTTCTTTAATGACTTCAAGAGAAGTTTCCCATCACGTTCCTCTGCTTGCAACCCCATACTCTTCAGCAGGGAACTATCCGCCAAACCTTGCCGCTCCATGCTTGCAATCAGTTCCTGATTCTGGTCGTTGTTTTCCGTGAGGTTTCTAATTGTGAATACTGCCCACTGGTTCAGGACTGACAAGTGGGGTCAAGGAAAACGGACTGTCAAAAATATTTAGTATGTTTAACCAGATTACCTTTTCCTGTATGGCTCGTCACATAGAAAGAGATCAAAGCATACAAAAGTGAGTGTTACTGAACACTGATGACATCACTATAGATGGGGAAGCGTTAAATCAAATCTAGAAAAATTCACAGTAGGCAACAATTGTAAAATCATTATAATGGCATATTAATGATAGTTTTTCTAATATCTGCTCCAGACTCTAGGTCACCAATGGAGCCCACTGGGCTACTGGAACTTATAGGGCTCCTAGGATTTCCCAAATTACACCAGTGATTTCACTTCATGACATCATCATCTAACTTGTGGATAAAGAGAGTCTTCAAAAAATAAAAACCAACGTGATCTAGCCCAAGCTATTGGGCCATTTGCACAGACGTGGGACTGCCATTCTTCCTAAAGCACTTGGGTTTATAGCCCTAAATGAAACAAAATCAGGAAGCAAAGGCCAAGAACAGTCCATCCCATCTCTGCAATAATTACTTTTTAGCTTCTGGTTCTGCTTCATCCAGAGTAAAGTAAAAAAAAAAATTACTTCAGACTTCTCTAAGTCATCTCACCATTTCTTAAATCTTTATCTCCTCCGGCACAACCTCTTTTGGGGTAGAATTCCACTATTTCACTCTTTCTCCACCTTATCATGGAAGGTCTTCTCTAATAGCTTCAGGAGAGGCCCTTGTGCACACTGGAAAATTCTATATAGCAAATAGTAGGGTCAACTTATTTCAGTCTTTGCCAACCTTTCTCATTTCGAGCTCTCCTTTAGAAGTTCAACCAACGATCAGGCGTTATGATTCAGCCACAGCTCCAAGATTATCTAGAACATCAGACACATTTATGCAGCAAGTCTCACCCTCATTAACCTTCAAGCTGGGCTTTTAGGTTTATCAGATATTCTGCCATGATCTGGCTTAGCCCCTCTGCAACTACCCTATGCGCCCCCACAATACAGAAACCACTTCCAGTTGTATTTACATTTCCATCCCTTCAAACAACTCTTCTTCCATCTTTTCCAGCCTAAAAGATATCCCTTGTCCTCTTAAAATGTATGAAGACACTGCTCGGACAATTTACAACCACATTATCCTTATTTTTACATACATCATTGCACTAAGGGCAAACCAAATTGCTTTGTCTTGTCGAAACCTTGGGAACAGGCTGAAAGAATCCAAAAGCACAAGGGAGCTTTCCTCTTTAATTTCTGGTTTGCTTGGAGTAACTACTTAAATTTGATACGCATATTAGAAGAACAAAGGATGAAAAATATGGCACGAAACTTCGCCCTTTCCCTCTAATTATTTTGTATATTTATTTTGTTATTGTTGGATGAAGGGACTTCATGGGGATGGTCAAAGGTTTGACTGAAACATGGACACAAATCATATTTGCACTGATCCTAAAAACAACCCTCCCCAGTGTGGTATATAACACAGTATACCCTAATTACGAGGGATATTTGTCTTGTACTTTCTTCCACAAAGAGATGTGTAGTTGTTACTTACAGCTGGGGCAGAATTAGGTTTGTATTAGGGTACAGCTTATTGTTTCCACAGAACATTCCCATGACGGTGTGAATGACACAAATATCCAAACACACAACACTCTTTAACTCTGATCTGGTACAAAGTCTGATGGTTTCTGTGCTAGCAAGTATGAAACACTTCAAAATAATTTAATGGGAGCTGTACTCAGGCAATTTCAACCACTGAGGCCTCTAAAGAAGATTATTGATCCCCACAAGACACACTTATTTGCAATCTGGTCAATACGAAGTGCCTGAAGGAACACAGGACGTGCACATACTTTTTTTTTTTTTAGAAAAACCCCTCTTGTTTGTCTCAAGAAGATTCATTTGAGAAGAGCCACAAGTTACAGAGTTCTCACTACTAAAGCACTTGCTGAAGCCCCAGACAAGTGGATTATGAAGTCTATAGCCTCAATGTTCTCCTCACCTCCTCACAAAACCCTGAATAGATGGTGTTTTGATTGCCTGAGCATTATCTGTCCACACTAAATAAAAGCCCAAAGGGATGAAGTTTAGGGAATTAATCCGTGACTAATACAACCCTCCAATAAACAGCACAAACTCCCATATGAACAAAGGAGAATGAGGTGTGGGATTCCAAGGGCTCCAAAGCGAGAGTGAGAAGAAATTAATTCTGCCGTTCACAAACCACTTTATCACACCCTGAGTAGATTTGGGGAATATTAATGAGGCGAGATGCGTGAGTTTGCAAGCATAGCCCATGAGAGCGTGATTATATTGTCATGCTTTCAACAACAAAAAAAAATAACTGGCTTGTCCGCCCCCTTGCACGCCATTCTACAAGGTTTCTCAAGAGAAGACTTTAGCATAGAGGCCAAGTGGTCCGACTGAACAAGGGACGTGCTAACTGAGACGTCTGTGTCCAAATAAAGCAGCTGGGATTATAAAGAAGACAAATTAAAGGAGGAATGTTGGCTAAAATTAATTAATAAAGTGGGGCGATTCTGTAATTTGAGGGTGAATACTGATTTGTTGTTCAGGATATTCTCAGACCATAAATTGCGTGGTGATTCAAATGGCAATATTTAATATATCCGTTACCATGAGACGAGCCTAAACAAATATGGGACGGCAATGGGAGACAAAGCTATCTTATTTCGCATCTATTGACCTTCTGCGCAAAATAACCAAAGTAAATGATGTTTGCCTATGGAAGTGGGCCATAAAACACGGTAGCAATGCAGACCAGGTCAATTTTTGAGTGAAAAAAAAAAATTATTTGGAAGGAATTTTAACGACAGCACATATATGGTTGGAAGGCGCACTTAATCATGGTTCAGAGCACATTCAAAATATGGTCATGTTACATCATGTTCTGAGATTACATGGGGAGAGAGAGACGCATCCTGCTTTAGTCAAAGCAAATTCCGTCAGAGTGGGCTACAAAAACGAGCGCTTATATTTGTAGTAACAACTCATATCACAATATTATGGGTGAATAATTCAAACAATTCAGAGCACTTCCAGCTAGATAAACCAAGCGATATTCGTGCTATTTATGGCAAATCCTTCATTCCATTTTACCCGTTATTCTTTAGAAGGTATTTCTATAGCGCCAACATATTCCGCATCTCTGTACAATCGATGAGCGTATACAATAAAAGAGGGCCTGGGCAAAAAAGGCTTGCCTCTGCAGAATATTGTGGTTCTGTTCTGAAAACAATGGTCATTGGGTTAGGTAGCAAAGCTGACTTTCAGAGATGCTCTGCTACAGGATCCAGGACCTGTGCTTAACACTCGAGTCTTCATGGTCTTTAGCATAACTATGTTTTTAGCACTAGCTGAGATAAGAGAGATGGATGTTGTGATCCTAAGCACAAGTCTAGAATCAGGCTTAATGGTTTTTAGCAGTAATCTAATGTTAAGGTTTGTTGTCTTTAACACTTGCCTAGAGTTTGAATCTGTGTTCCTAAAATTCAGTCAGACTTTGAGATAATTAGCATTAGAGCCAAGTTTTGTGGTTCTTAGCTCTAGTCTAAAGTTAGGGTTTGTTGTCTTCACCACTAGCTTAGAGTTGGGATCTATGGTCCTTAGAATCTAGAATAAGGCTTTGTGATCATTAGTGCTAGTGGTCAGGTTTTGTGGTTCTTAGCACTAGTCTAAAGTTAGGGTTTGTTGTCTTCACCACTAGCTTAGAGTTGGGCTCTATGGTCCTTAGAATCTAGAGTTAGGCTTTGTGATCATTAGCGCCAGTCATCAGGCTTTATGGTTCTTAGCACTAGTCTAAAGGTAAGTTTTGTTGTCTTCAACACTAGCCTACAATTAGGATCTGTGGTCCTTTAAATCTAGTTAGGCTTTGTGATCATTAGGGCTAGTGGTGGGGTTTTGTGGTTCTTAGCACTAGTCTAAAGTTAGGGTTTGTTGTCTTCACTACTATCTTAGAGTTGGGATCTATGGTCCTTAGAATCTAGAGTCAGGCTTTATGATCATTAGCGCTAATCGTCAGGCTTTGTGGTTCCTTGCACTAGTCTAAAGTTGGGGGTTGTTGTCTTCAACACTAGCCTACAATTAGGATCTGTGGTCCTTAAAATCTAGAGCCAGGCTTTGTAATCATTAGAGCTAGACTTCAATCAGGCTTTGTGATTCTTAGCACTAGTTAGGGGTTGTTGTCTTCACCACTAGCCTAGAGTTGGGCTCTATGGTCCTTAGAATCTAGAGTTGGGCTTTGTGATCATTAGCGCTAGTCGTCAGGCTTTATGGTTCTTAGCACTAGTCTAAAGGTAAGGTTTGTTGTCTTCAACACTAGCCTACAATTAGGATCTGTGGTCCTTAAAATCTAGAGTCAGGCTTTGTAATCATTAGAGCTAGACTTTAATCAGGCTTTGTGGTTCTTAGCACTAGTTAGGGGTTGTTGTCTTCACCACTAGCCTAGAGTTAGGACCTGTGATCCTTAGAGTTGGCTTTGTAACCCTTAGCACTAGCTTAGATTCTGGCTTGTATTTAATATTCAAAAACAAAACCTTACGAAACTGTAATGACTGCAAACCTCTTTCTTGATAGCGAAGGTTCATGTAGGTTAAGCCTGGGAACTGCCGTGATAACCCTGAGGTGCACTTCGGTCGCTGATACGTGCATGATGTAGAAAATTCATATGTACTACAAATATCTCATAATACATTCAGGCTTTCTTCTGTCCTCTAGAAAGTACGTCATCTGGCAACTATTTTTCCATGACCCAATCTAGGAAATCGTTTCTAAAGAAGATAATAATTGAACGTACCCAGGTGGCCAAACTATGCAGATCAGGTTAAAAAAAAAAAAAGTACAATTCTGTAAAATTAGAATAAATGCAATTAATTTCCAGACTCTCTAGAACGAATGTAATAACTCTCTGCGACATGAAATCAGGCAAAAACCAAAGTTCTTCAAGATGTTCCAATTTCTGGCTTTGTCTTATAAAGAAAATTGGAGGATGAAAATGATGTTTAATGAATACCTAACCCTATCTGTACGCTGTGGACTTCCAAGCCCAGATTGTGGTTCTGTTTGAAAGTCAACTGGTGGCCTTATAAAGCCTCGAGTGAATTGCAGGCCACATCATAAACATACCAGGCATAACTTGGCATGGCTAACGTTGCTCCCATGTGGCCAAGAATGAGCTCGCTCTTTGGAAAGACGATGCATAGAAGAACGAAGAGTCGTTTCATCCAGTTTGAATTTTTTGCACAAAAAACTCCCTAAAAAAACAGGTGTTTTTGTTCTAAAATAACAAAAAGTCCAACACCTTTTCCTGGCACGGAGGGATCTGGTAGGGAACGTACAACTCTCTTTTTCTTTTTTTATAGATTTGTGCAAGAAACAGCTGCCCCTGACATATTTGTAGGGTGCCCAGGGAGAAGCACCACAAGAACCACAAATGTTGAGAATATCCAGAAATGATCCACATCTGGAAGGTCCATTTGGAAATGTTAGAATTGCCTGGCAGCACATGGCTATTCTCTTCTATTTAACGCTAACCATGTGAAGCAAGTATAGAAGATAGTGGGTACACACAAACCCCCTTAATGTTTACTGCCATATAGGCAGCACTGGGGCTTAGTCATTATTGCTGCCCTCCAGCACAACTGCCCAGGGTTCAATTCCAACCAGGGCACTATCTCACTGAGTTTGTATGTGGGTTCTTCCCACAATCCAAAAAATTATTATCCCCATAACCTAGCCAATCATTTACAAAGGTTTAGGAGTTCCAATGTTTATGCTATGCTTTTTTGTTTCTACCTCTTTGTCCTGGTCATACAGAAGACCCACCAGGAGGAGACCCTCAATCGAGGAGGAGAGCTCACTGCTGAAGAACATGAATAGGGAACAGCTCACAATCAAAAAAAAGACATACAGGGCAGATGTTTTGGGTGAAGTATTAAAAATACTGCAAACTCTCAGTTTACTCAATGAAGTGGTTGCGTTACGGATGCGGAAATGTGAAGGCCTAAGTGTTGAGAGATGTTTGCAGTACTAAGCCCCGATCCCGAGACAGTGCAATCAGAACATCCTTGTCATCGTTGCATTTTCTTGGCAAGAAAAACGTGGATTTGAGTGTTTTTACAAGATGTCTTGCATGCGACCCCCGTTTCGCCAGCTTCTGGGCAAGTGTTCGTCACCGAGGCAACAGACAGAAATAATGAAAATAAGTCATTAAGCTTTAATTCAGCAGTGAGGCCCACCTGGAGCAAAAATAACATTCACCTTTGGGAAAGAATGGGCCTTAAAATCACATGTTTCTCTAAAAGCCTTTCCGCCCTCCGTCTATCATCTGGGTGCATCATCGGGCCCTTCACCCCCACCTTTAGTGAAGTAGTTAACATGGCGCAGTGCAGATGTCAGGCTCATGGGTACGGTAGCGTCACTTTACAGCGTGGTGACAGAAATGATATACATTAGGGCATCACTATATGTCTGATGTGGTGTACCACTTTGCTTTACTGCTGTAAATGTGGTAACCAGACCACCCAAATGGAATACCGACGTAACCTCTGTGTGGGCATGGTGGAAGGAGAGGGCTATAGGTTGACTCACACTTAGTTCATTTGTCTGGGATTGGGGTGTGTGACAATTTATAGGACAAACGGAGAGATGCCTTTATGTTACGCTAGAATAGGTATTCCCCTGTACTAACCACAATTCAGCAGGATTTACTCATAGTCTGTACAGAGAGATCCCATAAAACTATGGCAGCATAGGTATTCCCCTGTACTAAGCACAATTCAGCAGGAACAGTCCCCTAAGTTTGCTCATAGTCTGTACAGAGAGTTTCCATAAAACTATGGCAGCATAGGTATTCCCTGTACTAAGCACAATTCAGCAGGAACAGTCCCCTAAGTTTGCTCATAGTCTGTACAGAGATATACCATAAAACTATGGCAGCATAGGTATTCCCTGTACTAAGCACAATTCAGCAGGAACAGCCCCTAAGTTTGCTCATAGTCTATACAGAGATATACCATAAAACTATGGCACATAGATATTACCCTATACTAAGCACAATTCAGCAGGAACAGCCCCTAAGTTTGCTCATAGTCTGTACAGAGAGATCCCATAAAACTATGGGAGCATAGGTATTCCCCTATACTAAGCACAATTCAGCAGGAACAGCCCTTACGTTTGCTAATAGTCTGTACAGAGAGATCCCATAAAACTATGGCAGCATAGGTATTCCCTGTACTAAGCACAATTCAGCAGGAACAGTCCCCTAAGTTTGCTCATAGTCTGTACAGAGAGATCCCATAAAACTATGGCAGCATAGGTATTCCCTGTACTAAGCACAATTCAGCAGGAACAGTCCCCTAAGTTTGCTCATAGTCTGTACAGAGAGATCCCATAAAACTATGGCAGCATAGGTATTCCCTGTACTAAGCACAATTCAGCAGGAACAGCCCTTACGTTTGCTCATAGTCTGTACAGAGAGATCCCATAAAACTATGGCAGCATAGGTATTCCCTGTACTAAGCACAATTCAGCAGGAACAGTCCCTAAGTTTGCTCATAGTCTGTACAGAGAGATCCCATAAAACTATGGTACATAGGTATTCCCTGTACTAAGCACAATTCAGCAGGAACAGTCCCCTAAGTTTGCTCATAGTCTGTACAGAGAGATCCCATAAAACTATGGCAGCATAGGTATTCCCTGTACTAAGCACAATTCAGCAGGAACAGCCCTTACGTTTGCTCATAGTCTGTACAGAGAGATCCCATAAAACTATGACAGCATAGGTATTCCTCTGTACTAAGCACAATTCAGCAGCAACAGCCCTTACGTTTGCTCATAGTCTGTACAGAGAGATCCCATAAAACTATGGCAGTATAGGTATTCCCTGTACTAAGCACAATTCAGCAGGAACAGCCCCTAAGTTTGCTCATAGTCTGTACAGATAGATCCCATAAAACTATGGCAGCATAGGTATTCCCTGTACTAAGCACAATTCAGCAGGAACAGTCCCTAAGTTTGCTCATAGTCTGTACAGAGAGATCCCATAAAACTATGGTACATAGGTATTCCCTGTACTAAGCACAATTCAGCAGGAACAGTCCCTAAGTTTGCTCATAGTCTGTACAGACACATACCATGAACATAAGTGTATGAAAGCTCTTAAAGCTACTGTACATCTATTGTTTATATGGTGAATCCTGTAGATAACTGATTACACTCTACTAAAATAACATTTCTGCAACGAGGGTGATGAAATGAGAGGAAAACACAATTTACCTGAATCTAATCTCTTAACAAATACAGAAAAAAGGGGAGAAATTGGCCAATTTTCAGCGTTGACTTTTTTCTGCTTTGGTTGCAATCTCCGCTCCAAAAAAATAAACGGATTAGAAAAAAACCCAAAACCCCCCGAGAGCCTCAGATGGTCTTTCCTGGCACGGGGCAGATACCAACATGCCGTTGCTGTAAAGCGGAGCAACTGGATTCGGGGGTTAGTTATAGCCAGAGGTTTCCTAAGCCACAATTACAGGCGGAGCTGCCAGACAGCCAAAGGATTGTGAAGCTCCAGCTCCGAGGGCTTTCATGCATCTGACAGGGGAAAGGGAAGCGAATAGAGTGTTTGTGTTTTGATCATTTATATTTTTATCCATTATCTAAACAAAGGGCCCTATGATTGGGTCCACCGAGACCGCTGGATAGGTGGTGCCAAACCAGTAGCAGGTTTTCCCTCAGTACAAAGAGCTAAGCCCACAATCCCTTTAAATAGCCTTCTGTATCAGTATAGGGCATAAATAAACTGGAGTAGCTGAAGGGCCCACGGAAATATAAGGCAGGAGCCCAGGTCCCTAATGTAGATAGGAAACAACACACTTACTATTCTGACTTTGTGTTTCTCTATTGGCAATATAAAGACAAGGTAGCGTTGTCTCCATCAGGCTTGACTTTCTATAAAACTGGTTCAGCCTTGCAAAAAACTCCATTGTTCTGCCCATGGCCCTTCTAAGGTCTTTATAAAGAGATACTATGCCATCGAATGTATTTCTGTTTACTAAGCACAATTCAGCAGAAAGTTTCTAAGTTCAAGTGGTCTTACTTCACTTTCCCGGCTTTCAGAAAACGGTTCCGCTTGAGCGCCAGCTCTGTTGGCTAGGATGTGTGTTTATACTAGGGATGCACCGAATCCACTATTTTGGATTAGGTCGAACCCCTGAATCCTTCGCAAAAGATTTGGCCGAATACCGAACCCTAATTTCCATATGCAAATTAAGAATGGGAAAGGGAAAAAAAATATACTTCCTTGTTTTGTCAAAAAGTCATGCAATTTCCCTCCCTGCCCCTAATTTGCATATGCAAATTAGGATTCAGCCGGATCCGAATCCTGCTGAAAAAGACCGAATCCAGAACTAAATCCTGGATTCGGTGCATCCCTAGTTTATACTCTTAAAGGGGCTGTTCACCTTTAAATGAACTGCTAGTTAATGGAAAATCAATAAGAGAGGGACTGGATAAAAAGAGGAGTGATAAAAAGTAAGCTTGTGTAGCTGTACAGAGCTTTTGTTTTTAGATGGGGTCAGTGACCCCCCTCCCCCATTTGAAAGGTGAAAAGAGTCAGAAGATGAAGGCAAATAATTCAAGAGCTATAAAAAGGAAAAGAGAAAGACCAACTGAAAAGTTGTTTAGAATTAGCCATTACTAAAAGTCAACTTGAAGGTAAACCACCACTTGTTTTGCAGAAAGGTGAATATTAAAGGGATCCTGTCATCGGAAAACATGTTTTTTTTCAAAACACATCAGTTAATAGTGCTGCTCCAGCAGAATTCTGCACTGAAATCCATTTCTCAAAAGTGCAAACAGATTTTTTTATATTCGATTTTGAAATCTGACACGGGGCTAGACATATTGTCAATTTCCCAGCTGCCCCTGGTCATGTGACTTGTGCCTGCACTTTAGGAGAGAAATGCTTTCTGGCAGGCTGCTGTTTTTCCTTCTCAATGTAACTGAATGTGTCTCAGTGGGACCTGGATTTTTACTATTGAGTGCTGTTCTTAGATCTACCAGGCAGCTGTTATCTTGTGTTAGGGAGCTGTTATCTGGTTACCTTCCCATTGTTCTTGTTTGGCTGCTGGGGGGAAAAGGGTCGGGGGTGATATCACTCCAACTTGCAGTACAGCAGTAAAGAGTGATTAAAGTTTATCAGAGCACAAGTCACATGACTTGGGGCAGCTGGGAAATTGACAATATGTCTAGCCCCATGTCAGATTTCAAAACTGAATATAAAAAAATCTGTTTGCTCTTTTGAGAAATGGATTTCAGTGCAGAATTCTGCTGGAGCAGCACTATTAACTGATTCATTTTGGAAAAAAATTTTTTTTCCCATGACAGTATCCCTTTAACCCAATTTGGCTGCCGGGCCAATAGCAACCTGTAGAGAGATGAATGCATATACCTGGGGATGCGTGGGCTTCTCAAATGTGCCGATATTTGAAGGGCATCATACAAGGCCCAATAAGCTGCCAACTTAGTCAATTTGGGCAGCTTTAATTGGTCAGTGTATGGCAAGCTTCACATGGGTCCAGCCAAAGAGATCCATAAAGCTTTTCCAAGCACAACGTGGAATAACTCTACGGGGGTTATTTACTAAACTCTGAATTTTTTTTTTTTTTTATTAAACCATTACCATGCCAGATTCGACCTTATTTATTGATTCAAGAACTTGAATTAATCAGATCGAGGGGAAAAAAACTGATGAAATTGAAGAAAAACCTGAATCAACCAATTTTTTCTGACTTTAATTGGGGGTTTTGCCTGAAAACCCCACATTTTTGGATTTTTAGGCTAAACCTAGTGATATCAAACCACCATATCTTCCAATTGGGATAGGTACTTCTCCCATTGACTTATGCGATAAGATTCTCTTGTTTGGCGAGGTCACCAAATGAGCTGATCTTAACCCGATATGCCCACCAACGGTAGATCGATATCGGGTTAATCCGATTTTTTGGCCCTAGGGCCAAACTATCAGATTATAACGAAGGAAATGGGCGCCAACGGGTCGTGGGACCGCATCAACTAGCCGAATCAAACCTGGCCGATTTTTGGCCTAATATAGATTGGGGGAGTCCTGCGCGGAACCAATTTGTTAAACCCGACGCGCACCCCGCATACTTACCGCTTGGACCCGCTGCGCCGACCATCAAGAAACAGGAAATGCTGTCATTGTGAACAGGAAGTGACATCATTAGAAGTGGGCGTGGTCAGAAAAAAAGGAGTAAAAAAAGGAAGTGCTCAGAGTAAGACCCGTAACCGACCCACAACCTGGAGAACCGCCGACCTGCGCCTATACCCGCTCCCAAAACTTCTACCTGCAACAAGCAGGGTACCACAGGTTTTTGTGGGTAACCCTTGGGTACCCGACCCGCTGCAGGACTCTATGGGGAGACCTGTCGGAACACCCCCATACATGGGCAGATAAACTGCCGAATTAGTCTAAAGGACTGATATCGGCAGCTTTAATGGCCACTTTTATACAGGACCTTGACAGGTCTGAGATGGTGGATTTTCAGATACTGTTTTTTTTGCAGCAGGGGTAAAAGAAATCTCGAAAAATTTGAGTTTTTGTCCCAAAAAGTCCAACTAGATAAATTCAAGGTTTAGTAAATAACCCCCTAAATCTGAATAAAACCTGGATAAATTAGGATACAAGGGTTGTTGTCATCGATGCTGCAGTTGTCCAGGATGAGCGCAATGCCATCAAGCTGATGCACCTAGAGGAAAATAAAAAGGGTAAGTGATACAATATAAGATGATGTATTTCATTAGGTGCATCACATATAGACGTGTAAAGTGAGTGAGGGTAGATGGTCATGAGATGACAGAGCACAAAGAGAAGGGAAAGAATAGGAACTGGTGGTGGAAACAACTTCCCATACGTTGCTATTTTATTTGCCCTGGTTATAAAACGAGGCCAGTTCCTACACTACATTCCCATCCACGGGCTCAAGTTGCCAATAGGGCTCGGGATGGTTCTGGGTAATTATATCACTTGGGCAAACAGAGCGGCCGCTCCACACTTTCATAGCAACGGGCAAAGTTCTGAAATCATCTTAGACACGGTAAACGTTTAACTTTTAGAAAGCGGGGAAGTGATTTCTGAAGTGCTATCCAAATACCTGAATGAGAGATTGCCACCCTTGCAAAAATGTGAAGTGGCCAGATGAATGCGTGAGTAAGCCGGCCCCACCCTGGGCCCCCGGCTCCAACAATTCGGGCCCTTGTAGCGAGGCTGAAGTGCTACACAGAGACTCAATTAGCCAACAGTGTGTTTGTGTGCACAGTCATCAGACGTTTCATCCATTCTCAAGTCTGTTTGAAAATTGTGCAAAAGAACATTCCCTGTGCGACACTATAAATATTGCTTCCCCCCCCCCACCCCAACCAGGGGTCAACATTGTTTCTCAGGGAACGATCGATATACCAGGCTGAATGGGCAACTTCATCTGATAGTGGCAAATCTCACTCCTCTCGAACAGTGGCCTCCTGCTTTCAACTGGCCATGGACTTCTAAATGGCTGCTAATTAGTGGGGGTACATTATCCCTTATAATACATGAGTGATACTCAAAGTTCCCTGTATAACTCAGCCTGCAGCCTTGTGTCTTTATATGGTCACAGAACAACCCCTCAGTGACTTCTAATATCCTTATCATTTACAGTAGGGGGTACATTATCCCTTATAATACATGAGTGATACTCAGAGTTCCCTGTATAACTCAGCCTGCAGCCTTGTGTCTTTATATGGTCACAGAACAACCCCTCAGTGACTTCTAATATCCTTATCATTTACAGTAGGGGGTACATTATCCCTTATAATACATGAGTGATACTCAGAGTTCCCTGTATAACTCAGCCTGCAGCCTTGTGCCTTTATATGGTCACAGAACAACCCCTCAGTGACTTCTAATATCCTTATCATTTACAGTAGGGGGTATATTATCCCTTATAATACATGAGTGATACTCAGAGTTCCCTGTATAACTCAGCCTGCAGCCTTGTGCCTTTATATGGTCACAGAACACCCCCTCAGTGACTTCTAATATCCTTATCATTTACAGTAGGGGGTACATTATCCTTATAATACATGAGTGATACTCAGAGTTCCCTGTATAACTCAGCCTGCAGCCTTGTGCCTTTATATGGTCACAGAACAACCCCTCAGTGACTTCTAATATCCTTATCATTTACAGTAGGGGGTATATTATCCCTTATAATACATGAGTGATACTCAGAGTTCCCTGTATAACTCAGCCTGCAGCCTTGTGCCTTTATATGGTCACAGAACAACCCCTCAGTGACTTCTAATATCCTTATCATTTACAGTAGGGGGTATATTATCCCTTATAATACATGAGTGATACTCAGAGTTCCCTGTATAACTCAGCCTGCAGCCTTGTGCCTTTATATGGTCACAGAACAACCCCTCAGTGACTTCTAATATCCTTATCATTTACAGTAGGGGGTACATTATCCCTTATAATACATGAGTGATACTCAGAGTTCCCTGTATAACTCAGCCTGCAGCCTTGTGTCTTTATATGGTCACAGAACAACCCCTCAGTGACTTCTAATATCCTTATCATTTACAGTAGGGGGTACATTATACCTTATAATACATGAGTGATACTCAGAGTTCCCTGTATAACTCAGCCTGCAGCCTTGTGCCTTTATATGGTCACAGAACAACCCCTCAGTGACTTCTAATATCCTTATCATTTACAGTAGGGGTACATTTTCCAAACAGAGGGATACCTAGTCTACATTCAAGTAAAATTCCAGTGTTTGGCCCATGTTGGCTGATCAACTGATTTGGTGTCAAGGAATTGGCACGTGAGTCGAGTTTAATCGGCACAAATACCTTTTCAGATTTCTCCCAACTTGACAAGAACCCAGGCCAACCACTGCCGGTGACAATTAAAGGGGAACATGCCCGACCCGAGGTTTGAAGAATTGATCATGCAATGACATTGACCCAGTGGTGAGAAAATGGACCATTCCCAGATTGTTTGTTTCTACAATGAAAGGACTTGGAGACTGTATATGTAAGTTAACTTCTCCTTTAAATGCATACGCCTCAGTCAATTTTAGGCACACAAAAGCCTCTCTCTTGCTCACCCACGTTGCATCACTGAACCGTTCTTATGAACTGGAAGATTCCCGGCTGCCAAGAACAATATGCTACTGGAACTGTAGAACAAATACTGTTTATAATTATTATTCTAGAGATTAATCCTGCAACGTTGGAGAGGGTTTGAGTAGCAAGGAGCACCCTGGGCCAAAGGACACGCCCTGCTGTACAGACTTGCTTCTCGCAGTCGCCATGCGCATTCCGTGGTGCATTCCGCCTCCAGTGTACACAGCTCTGAGACCACATCACCTAGTGCGTCATTCACTGCCCTTTATACATGTGGTATTTATTCAGTGTGGCATCCTTGCTCCACCCTTGGGCACAGCCAAGCATCTCTACATATGGCTGATGTACAATAAATAGTCATGGACAACACATTTGACCTGTTGCTCTTCTGATCCAACAAGTGATAGGAGTACTGGTGTCATGGACATACCACAGAATACAGTATAGGGGCAGATTAGTGTGGCGCTGAGCTTGGTGGCAAATCCCTGTAAAGGTTCTAAGGATGTTCTTAGGTTTAAACTGACAATAGGGTGGTCTAGGCCTCTAAATGTCCTGATGCTCTTTGTTTATAAGATGGTCAAGTCCTGAGAAGGTTCTAAGAGGGCAAGTGCCACCGTTTGGCCTAGTCATGGAAATGCCCCGATGTTCTGATAAGTTGAGAGTTTGGTCTAGCCATATAAATGTTCTGACTGGCTGCAGGTTGGTCTACCCTTTGAATGTTCTAATGCTGTGATTGGCTACAGGTTAGCCCTGTGAATGTTTTAAAGTTCTGGCTAGAGGCTGGTCTATCCTGTATATGTTGCAATGCATACAACAAAAGTCGTTAAAATAAATCATAAAAGCTATTTTTCAGAAACGAAATATTTTATTTTGTATGCCCTTATGCGTCACACCTCTTTCTCTATTCACCGCTGGTCTCTTAATAGCACCCTTCTGTTTCCATCAAAATCCCTTTCCTCCAGCAGTCGGCCAACATGGACATAAAGTTTAGTTTTTCTCCTCGCTGGTCCTCGGTCTCCACCGCTGGGCCTACTGTCTCCACCTTCGGGCCTACTGTCTCCACCGCCGGGCCTACTGTCTCCACCGCCGGGCCTACTGTCTCCACCGCCGGGCCTACTGTCTCCACCGCCGGGCCTACTGTCTCCACCGCCGGGCCTACTGTCTCCACTGCCGGGCCTACTGTCTCCTCCTTCGGGCCGACTGTCTCCTCCTTCGGGCCGACTGTCTCCCCCGCCGGGCCGACTGTCTCCCCCGCCGGGCCGACTGTCTCCCCCGCCGGGCCTACTGTCTCCCCCGCCGGACCTACTGTCTTCACCGCCGGGCCTACTGTCTCCACCGCCGGGCCTACTGTCTCCCCCGCCGGGCCTACTGTCTCCCCCGCCGGGCCTACTGTCTCCACTGCTGGTCCAACAGTCTCCATTGCTGGTCCTACTGTCTTACTTTGACACGTTATCTCCTTGTGGTTCTATAGTCATCATCTTGCTCATCTGCTTCAATGTAGTCCTACTGTCACTATAAGACCTACTGTCACTATATTGTCCTTCTCCTACTATATTGGCCTGATGTCATGATCTTTAACTATTGACACCATCAAAAACTGCCACTTTACAGGACCCATGGCAGTCGTTCCAATCCAGCCCCAAGAAGACAGCAATGGTCCAAAGTTAGTGTGTCTCTCCCCTGACATTTTCTAACCTCCTAAGACAGATCAACAAGACTTATAAACCCCAGAGCAAGCGAGTGCAACCTCCACTTGCCTCAGAACTATCAATTCTAACACAAAAAGGTATTATTGCCTCGCATGACAGCCTCTTAAAGGAAAAAACACTTCCTGAGATTGTGGCACTTTAAATCTTTTACCAACTACTAGAGATTAAAATCAAGGCAACATGGAAGAAATATTATTTTTGCTCTCTGGCTGTGATTTATACTGTGAGAGCGAGGCACATATTGTCTCCTGATGATGTATAAGCAATGGGGTGTTGCACTCAGCGCAGGTAGGGAAGGTGCCCCGAGGCTTCTGCAGGAACGAGCTCTTACACGATCCCTTACAAGTAGCACAATGCCCTGCGGACACAAACACATACTATTTTATCAATGTAACTTTCAATTATTGCCAACGATTTTTTTCCTGCTCTTACGTGCTTGGCAGCAGGATACAAATCAAAATACTGGGGGGGAAAAAAGTAACGTTCAGGAATAGCAATTTTCACTAGTAAATCATATACACAAGCAAAATACTGGAAGGATTTATAATAGGGGGGGGGGGTTTACCAAGAATCTTTGGTCTTTTCAGGAGTATTAAAAATATATCCTAATTAAATATGAGGTTTACACATTTATTTTCCCTTCAAAGGCAGTAATAGTCATTCACTGTATATTTACATTTATACAAATAGATAGGAGGTTCAATGAGGAGGAAAAATGGTCTGGGGCTGATTCCATGATTTGGGCCCCTGGTTGCGGTGAAACCTTAAGGCTAAATATGCTCCCTACTTTGTAGAACAGTTTGGGGGCCCCTTTCAGCACAATAATGTCCCCCCCATGCACAGAGTCAAGTCCATACAGAATGGGTTTGCTGAGATGGGAAGAACCTGACCTCAACCCAACTGAACCCCTGTAGGAGCAATTGGGACCCCCAACTGTGAGCTTGATCCCCAACATCAGTTTCCAACCTCACTAATGCTCTTGAGGATGGATGGAAGCAACTCCCAGCAACAACGTTCCAACAACGAGTGGGAACCTTCCCAGCAAAGGGAAGGGCATCCCAACTGATCCTCAGTAGACTGATCTGGAACCCCAACTATGAGCCTGATTCCCAACATCAGTGCCCAACCTCACTGTGCCTAAATGGAAGCAACTCCCAGTAACAACTCCCAGCAACAATGTTCCAACATCTAGTGGGAAACTTCCCAGAAGAGTAGGGACAGTTAAAGCAGTAAAGGGAAGGGCATCCCAACTGAACCCCAGTAGACTGAACTGGAACCCCAACTGTGAGCCTGATCCCCAACATTAGTGACCAACCTCATTGTGCCTAAATGGAAGCAACTCCCAGCAACAATTTTCCAACATCTAGTGGGAAACTTCACAGAAGAGTAGGGGTAGTTATAGCAGCGAAGGGAGAAGCAACCCAACTGAACTCCTGTAGACTGAACTGGAACCCCAACTGTGAGCCTGATCCCGAACATCAGTGCCCAACCTCACTGTGCCTAAATGGAAGCAACTCCCAGCAACAATGTTCCAACATCTAGTGGGAACCTTCCCAGAAGAGTAGGAGTAGTTATAGCAGTAAAGGGAGGGGCATCCCAACTAAACCCCAGTAGACTGAACTGGAACCCCAACTGTGAGCCTGATCCCCAACATCAGTGCCCAACCTCACTGTGCCTAAATGGAAGCAACTCCCAGCAACAATGTTCCTACATCTAGTGGGAAACTTCCCAGAAGAGTACGGGCAGTTATAGCAGCAATGGGAGAAGCAACCCAACTGAACCCCTGTGGGACATATTGGAACCACCAACTGTGATCCTGATCCCCAACATCACTGCCCAAACTCACTAATGCTCTTGTGGCTGAATGGAAGCAACTCCCAGCTACAACTCCCAGCAACAATGTTCCTACATCTAGAGGGAACCTTCCCAGAAAAGTAGGGGCAGTTATAGCAGCAAAGGGAGTGACAACTGGACATTAGCCCCTTTGAATTGGGCATGGTATATTGGGGGGCAGGGGTCCCTATACTTTTGCCCATATACTACAGAAGAATGATATCTTAAGTTAAAACTAAAACTGATTTCACACCTTTTCCTACAGTGATTGTTTCTGAGTTTATTAGGGAAGGGTATTGAATGAGCAGCAAGGGGTTAAGAGCAGGAAGCCCCTGTAGGGCTGCTGGGAGTTGCTCCTCTAATGTTGAAGCGTCTGGAGATATTTGGCTCAGAGATGGATTTAGGGTTGAATTTCAGAAGGAGTCAACACTTCAAACGCATATCTACCTGGGAGTGAGGGTGACGAGGGGGGAAAGGCACTTTGATGTTAGTTAGTCTCATTAAGCAGATAGCAATTACCCCCCGTGAGTGCAACATCAAACGCTCTCTGAAGCCCCCGGACTAACAGTGCGGCTTCAAGGGGGCGCAGAGAGAGAGAGAAATTCCCGCGCTGCTCCTCGCGACTCCCCGAACCCTGCTCAGGAATAATTAAATATCTCGCTGACAGCTCGACTTCACAACACGCATTAGAGAGAAGCTGCTCTGTCAAGACGAGAATTAGCACATTATTGTGAGCCGCACAAAAGCACAATCCTCGTGCGATTCTTTCAACAGAGTCGCCGTCTGATGTTTTGTTTGATCACCAGTCAAGGAAAGTGCCTCTAAAATCGCAACCACTTCACTCAATGGTTTCTGCCCAATATTGTTTGTTTGCGTAGCCGGGAAATGTCACACTTTAGCTTGTGGGGTTGATGGGATTGTGTAGTCACAAACGGCTTCATTCACTAACATCTCATTTGCCAACTGGGTTTTTCTTTTGGTTCTCTTAAAATGGTTTAAAGGTGTCATTATACCCCAACAACTGCCCCATAAGATACCAAAATCTATACTGCTAGAGTAGTTCTTGTTCACACTCTCTCTCTGTACAGACTATGAGCAAACTTAGGGGACTGTTCCTGCTGAATTGTGCTTAGTACAGGGAATACCTATGTACCATAGTTTTATGGGATCTCTCTGTACAGACTATGAGCAAACTTAGGGACTGTTCCTGCTGAATTGTGCTTAGTACAGGGAATACCTATGCTGCCATAGTTTTATGGGATCTCTCTGTACAGACTATGAGCAAACTTAGGGACTGTTCCTGCTGAATTGTACGTAGTAAAGGGGAATACCTATGCTGTCTATGGGATCTCTCTGTACAGACTATGAGTAAACTTAGGGACTGTTCCGGCTGAATTGTGCTTACTAAAGGGGAAAACCTATGCTGCCATAGTTTTATGGGATCTCTCTGTACAGACTATGAGCAAACTTAGGGGACTGTTCCTGCTGAATTGTGCTTAGTACAGGGAATACCTATGCTGTCATAGTTTTATGGGATCTCTCTGTACAGACTATGAGCAAACTTAGGGACTGTTCCTGCTGAATTGTGCTTAGTACAGAGGAATACCTATGCCGCCATCGTTTTATGGGTTCTCTCTGTACAGACTATGAGCAAACTTAGGGACTGTTCCTGCTGAATTGTGCTTAGTACAGGGAATACCTATGCTGCCATAGTTTTATGGGATCTCTCAGTACAGACTATGAGCAAACTTAGGGACTGTTCCTGCTGAATTGTGCTTAGTACAGGGAATACCTATGCTGTCATAGTTTTATGGGTTCTCTCTGTACAGACTATGAGCAAACTTAGGGGACTGTTCCTGCTGAATTGTGCTTAGTACAGGGAATACCTATGCTGCCATAGTTTTATGGGATCTCTCTGTACAGACTATGAGCAAACTTAGGGACTGTTCCTGCTGAATTGTGCTTAGTACAGGGAATACCTATGCTGTCATAGTTTTATGGGATCTCTCTGTACAGACTATGAGCAAACTTAGGGACTGTTCCTGCTGAATTGTGCTTAGTACAGAGGAATACCTATGCCGCCATAGTTTTATGGGATCTCTCTGTACAGACTATGAGCAAAATTAGCGGCTGATCCTCCTGAATTGTGCTTAGTACAGAGGAATACCTATGCCGCCATAGTTTTATGGGATCTCTCTGTACAGACTATGAGCAAACTTAGGGACTGTTCCTGCTGAATTGTGCTTAGTACAGGGAATACCTATGCCGCCATAGTTTTATGGGATCTCTCTGTACAGACTATGAGCAAACTTAGGGGCTGTTCCTGCTGAATTATACTTAGTACAGGGGAATACATATGCTGCCATAGTTTTATGGGATCTCTCTGTACAGACTATGAGCAAACTTAGGGGCTGTTCCTGCTGAATTATACTTAGTACAGGGGAATACATATGCTGCCATAGCTTTATGGGATCTCTCTGTACAGACTATGAGCAAACTTAGGGGCTGTTCCTGCTGAATTGTGCTTAGTACAGGGAATACCTATGCTGCCATAGTTTTATGGGATCTCTCTGTACAGACTATGAGCAAACTTAGGGACTGTTCCTGCTGAATTGTACGTAGTAAAGGGGAATACCTATGCTGTCTATGGGATCTCTCTGTACAGACTATGAGTAAACTTAGGGACTGTTCCGGCTGAATTGTGCTTACTAAAGGGGAAAACCTATGCTGCCATAGTTTTATGGGATCTCTCTGTACAGACTATGAGCAAACTTAGGGGACTGTTCCTGCTGAATTGTGCTTAGTACAGGGAATACCTATGCTGTCATAGTTTTATGGGATCTCTCTGTACAGACTATGAGCAAACTTAGCGGCTGATCCTCCTGAATTGTGCTTAGTACAGAGGAATACCTATGCCGCCATAGTTTTATGGGATCTCTCTGTACAGACTATGAGCAAACTTAGGGACTGTTCCTGCTGAATTGTGCTTAGTACAGGGAATACCTATGCTGCCATAGTTTTATGGGATCTCTCTGTACAGACTATGAGCAAACTTAGGGGCTGTTCCTGCTGAATTATACTTAGTACAGGGGAATACATATGCTGCCATAGCTTTATGGGATCTCTCTGTACAGACTATGAGCAAACTTAGGGGCTGTTCCTGCTGAATTGTGCTTAGTACAGGGAATACCTATGTTGCCATAGTTTTATGGGATCTCTCTGTACAGACTATGAGCAAACTTAGGGACTGTTCCTGCTGAATTGTGCTTAGTACAGGGAATACCTATGCCGCCATAGTTTTATGGGATCTCTCTGTACAGACTATGAGCAAACTTAGGGACTGTTCCTGCTGAATTGTACGTAGTAAAGAGGAATACCTATGCTGTCTATGGGATCTCTCTGTACAGACTATGAGTAAACTTAGGGGCTGTTCCTGCTGAATTGTGCTTAGTACAGGGAATACCTATGCTGTCATAGTTTTATGGGATCTCTCTGTACAGACTATGAGCAAACTTAGGGACTGTTCCTGCTGAATTGTGCTTAGTACAGAGGAATACCTATGCCGCCATAGTTTTATGGGATCTCTCTGTACAGACTATGAGCAAACTTAGGGACTGTTCCTGCTGAATTGTGCTTAGTACAGGGAATACCTATGCTGCCATAGTTTTATGGGATCTCTCTGTACAGACTATGAGTAACTTAGCGGCTGATCCTCCTGAATTGTGCTTAGTACAGAGGAATACCTATGCCGCCATAGTTTTATGGGATCTCTCTGTACAGACTATGAGCAAACTTAGGGACTGTTCCTGCTGAATTGTGCTTAGTACAGGGAATACCTATGCCGCCATAGTTTTATGGGATCTCTCTGTACAGACTATGAGCAAACTTAGGGGCTGTTCCTGCTGAATTATACTTAGTACAGGGGAATACATATGCTGCCATAGTTTTATGGGATCTCTCTGTACAGACTATGAGCAAACTTAGGGGCTGTTCCTGCTGAATTATACTTAGTACAGGGGAATACATATGCTGCCATAGCTTTATGGGATCTCTCTGTACAGACTATGAGCAAACTTAGGGGCTGTTCCTGCTGAATTGTGCTTAGTACAGGGAATACCTATGTTGCCATAGTTTTATGGGATCTCTCTGTACAGACTATGAGCAAACTTAGGGACTGTTCCTGCTGAATTGTGCTTAGTACAGGGAATACCTATGCCGCCATAGTTTTATGGGATCTCTCTGTACAGACTATGAGCAAACTTAGGGACTGTTCCTGCTGAATTGTACGTAGTAAAGGGGAATACCTATGCTGTCTATGGGATCTCTCTGTACAGACTATGAGTAAACTTAGGGACTGTTCCGGCTGAATTGTGCTTAGTACAGGGAATACCTATGCTGCCATAGTTTTATGGGATCTCTCTGTACAGACTATGAGCAAACGTAAGGGCTGTTATTTAGAGCACAATGTATTAGTAGATGCAAAGATTAACACAGGCCTAGCAAACTAGAGTAACCAATCAGAATGCAGCCTCCAGGGTAAGTACAACCAGACTGTAATTCCTCGGTGGTAGGTAAGTAGCCAGAACTGCTGCGCTGAATATAAACCAACACAGAAGAGGAAAAGTGTGAATGTTTCTATAGATGAGGTTTATCCCATAAAGCTGACATGTTATATTGCAAACAGCCGCCGGGGTAACATTTCCGTTGCGTCTCGGATACCAGTCTCGCATTCTGCAGCGACTCTACAGCACATTCCACAGTCGGTCGGTGCAACTTGTAGCAACTAGTTTGCGGGATTATTTATCTGAACAGAAGGAGAGTTTCACAACAAGGGAATGTTCCCGCTCTGCTGAAGTGTATAATTAAACTGAAGGGAAAAAATCTCAAGAATCAGCTAAAAACTCACCGTTACAACTTTGTCTTTTTCCCCCCCCCCCTTGCTTTTCAGAGATCTTGAGACTTTCCTAGAATGTGTCATTCTTCTTTAGAACCCAATTTCATGGGGGGGGGGTGCTACAAACTGGTGGTGGCAAATGCCAGGGACGCACAATTACCTTTCCTAATCGCTCCTGAGGTTTTCCAAAACAAAGGAAATTAGTGAGACTTCCTGAACTGTTTCCTTCTAATTGTCCATATTGATTCCCTTAGACAGTACAGTATGAGGGTATAGCTTATTGTGTGCCCAGAACATTCCTTCTCTGTATATTTGTATTTATACATATGGGAGGAGGAGGTGCCATATTGATTCCCTTAGACAGTACAGTATGAGGGTGTAGCTTATTGTGTGCCCAGAACATTCCTTCTCTGTATATTTGTATTTATACATATGGGAGGAGGAGGTGCCATATTGATTCCCTTAGACAGTACAGTATGAGGGTATAGCTTATTGTGTGCCCAGAACATTCCTTCTCTGTATATTTGTATTTATACATATGGGAGGAGGAGGTGCCATATTGATTCCCTTAGACAGTACAGTATGAGGGTATAGCTTATTGTGTGCCCAGAACATTCCTTCTCTGTATATTTGTATTTATACATATGGGAGGAGGAGGTGCCATATTGATTCCCTTAGACAGTACAGTATGAGGGTATAGCTTATTGTGTGCCCAGAACATTCCTTCTCTGTATATTTGCATTTATACATATGGGAGGAGGAGGTGCCATATTGATTCCCGTAGACAGTACCCACACCTTGTGTGCTGGAATCACATAAAAAACAAAATCCCATTCATCTATTTTTATACAATAATTTCGTTCAGTCGCACTAGTATTTGGCACAACATGTGACATCTGGAAGAAGTAGATTGGAGGAACAAGCAGTGCCGGTGTGATTGATGAATTGTGACATGGAAATGAATTGTATTACAAAGGGAAAGGAATGCCAGACAAGCAATATCTTGTTGGAAGGTTCAGGTGCAGCATCTCCAGTGAGGGGGGGGGGTATCAATTAATATCCCATCGTCTGCTCTGCTGCTGAAGGGTCAGGGGAAATAGATGGGGCAGAGGTGCGACTCTTTCTGCCCAATTTCAAAAAAGAGTTGTTATTTTCAGACGCATTAGAGGTACGAATTATATACAGGTATGGGATCAGTTATCCAGAAACCTGTCATCCAGAAAGCTCCGAATTACGGAAAGGCCATCTCCCATAGACTCCATTATAATCAAATAATCCAAATTTTTAAATAATGATTTCCTTTTTCTGTGTAATAATAAAACAGTCACTTGTACTTGATCCCAACTAAGATATAATTAAAGGGGTTGTTCCCCTTTAAATTAACTGTTAGTATGATGTAGAGAGTGATATTCTGAGACAATTTGCAGTTGGTTTTCATTTTTTATGATTGGTGGTTTTTGAGTTATTTAGCTTTTTATTAAGCAGCTCTCCAGTTTGCAATTTCAGCCATCAGGTTGCTAGGGTCCAAATTACCTTAGCAACCGTGCATTGATTTGAACAAGAGACTGGAATATGAATAGGAGAGGCCTGAATAGAAAGAAGAGTAGCATAAAGTAGCAATAACAATAAATGTGTAGTCGTACGGAGCATTTGTTATTAGATGGGGTCAGTGACCCCCATTTAAAAACTGGAAAGAAGAAGATAAATAATCAATAATGAAGGCCAATAGAAACGTTTCTTAGAATTAGCCATTCTATAACATACTAAAAGTTAATATAAAGGTGAACCACCCCTTTAATCCTTATTGAAGGCAAAACCAGACTATTGGGTTTATTTAATATTTACATGATTTTCTAGTAGACTTAAGGTATGAAGATCCAAATTACAGAAAGATCCATTATGCTGAAAACCGCAGGTCCTTACATTTCTGGATAACGGGTCCCATACTCTCTTAATGGGGTTGTTCATCTTTGGGTTAAACGTTAGTATGATGTAGAGAGCGATGGTCTGAGACAATCTACAATTGGTTTTCATTTTTTATTATTTGTGGATTATGGAGTTATTTAGCTTTTTATTCAGCAGCTCTCCAGTTTTGCAATTTCGGCAGTCCTGTTGCTAGGATCCAAATTACCCTAGCAACCATGAATTACTTTGCTTAAGAGACCGGAATACAAATAGGAGAGGCCTGAATTGAAAGATGATTAATACAATATAGCAATACATTTGTAGCTTCACAGAGAATTAATTTTCTTAAATGGGGTCAGTGACCCCCCATTGTAAAGCTGGAAAGAATCAGAAGATAAAGGGAAATAATTTAAAAAGTACAAAAAATAAATAATGAAGACCAATGGAAAAGTTGCTTAGAATGGACCATTTTATAATGTACTAAAAGTTAACCACCCCTTTAAGCAGACACAAACCTCTCAAGCCAGCAGTGCTGGAAATATACACGAAATTAAAGGTGGACTTATTTTCCAGGATCTGACCTACTGGTATCGGACACATTCCCAAATCTGGGATTGTGTGGCCATCTTAGATGCAACTGATCCTGCTATGTGTCTTGTGAGACTGCTTTGACCTAGAATCTCTGCCATAAAGCAAGACGGAACTGCTGTATCGTCACCAGACAGGAAGCAAGCAGGAAATAGACTCCCTTTAAAAATTAAAACCAATGCCCTATGTAACTTTTATATTTGCTAAGAATGTTCGGCCAGATGCCCAACAGTTGTGTAACATAATGAGAGATCCCAGAATATCTCCACGTCTTACATTAGTTAATGACAAGTTTTGGAAGGCTGAGTCTGAAGCCAATGTCTGGCCTATCTGGGGTATCACCATGTGAGATCTGAACAATAAACCCAGTGAGAATGATGAATGAATGGATATTGGGAAGTTGTATCAGGAGTCAGAAGCAGCAGTGCAGAGAAGAGAAAGGGACAGACACAATGACAGTTACACAGAACTATAAACCCAGTGAGAATGAGGAATGAATGGATATTGGGAAGTTGTATCAGGAGTCAGAAGCAGCAGTGCAGAGAAGAGAAAGGGACAGACACAATGACAGTTACACAGAACTATAAACCCAGTGAGAATGAGGAATGAATGGATATTGGGAAGTTGTATCAGGAGTCAGAAGCAGCAGTGCAGAGAAAGGGACAGACACAATGACAGTTACACAGAACTATAAACCCAGTGAGAATGAGGAATGAATGGATATTGGGAAGTTGTATCAGGAGTCAGAAGCAGCAGTGCAGAGAAGAGAAAGGGACAGACACAATGACAGTTACACAGAACTATAAACCCAGTGAGAATGAGGAATGAATGGATATTGGGAAGTTGTATCAGGAGTCAGAAGCAGCAGTGCAGAGAAGAGAAAGGACAGACACAATGACAGTTACACAGAACTATAAACCCAGTGAGAATGAGGAATGAATGGATATTGGGAAGTTGTATCAGGAGTCAGAGGCAGCAGTGCAGAGAAGAGAAAGGGACAGACACAATGACAGTTACACAGAACTATAAACCCAGTGAGAATGAGGAATGAATCGATATTGGGAAGTTGTATCAGGAGTCAGAAGCAGCAGTGCAGAGAAAGGGACAGACACAATGACAGTTACACAGAACTATAAACCCAGTGAGAATGAGGAATGAATGGATATTGGGAAGTTGTATCAGGAGTCAGAAGCAGCAGTGCAGAGAAGAGAAAGGGACAGACACAATGACAGTTACACAGAACTATAAACCCAGTGAGAATGAGGAATGAATGGATATTGGGAAGTTGTATCAGGAGTCAGAAGCAGCAGTGCAGAGAAGAGAAAGGGACAGACACAATGACAGTTACACAGAACTATAAACCCAGTGAGAATGAGGAATGAATGGATATTGGGAAGTTGTATCAGGAGTCAGAAGCAGCAGTGCAGAGAAAGGGACAGACACAAAGACAGTTACACAGAACTATAAACCCAGTGAGAATGAGGAATGAATGGATATTGGGAAGTTGTATCAGGAGTCAGAAGCAGCAGTGCAGAGAAGAGAAAGGGACAGACACAATGACAAGTTACACAGAACTATAAACCCAGTGAGAATGAGGAATGAATGGATATTGGGAAGTTGTATCAGGAGTCAGAAGCAGCAGTGCAGAGAAGAGAAAGGGACAGACACAATGACAGTTACACAGAACTATAAACCCAGTGAGAATGAGGAATGAATGGATATTGGGAAGTTGTATCAGGAGTCAGAGGCAGCAGTGCAGAGAAAGGGACAGACACAATGACAGTTACACAGAACTATAAACCCAGTGAGAATGAGGAATGAATGGATATTGGGAAGTTGTATCAGGAGTCAGAAGCAGCAGTGCAGAGAAGAGAAAGGGACAGACACAATGACAGTTACACAGAACTATAAACCCAGTGAGAATGAGGAATGAATGGATATTGGGAAGTTGTATCAGGAGTCAGAGGCAGCAGTGCAGAGAAAGGGACAGACACAATGACAGTTACACAGAACTATAAACCCAGTGAGAATGAGGAATGAATGGATATTGGGAAGTTGTATCAGGAGTCAGAGGCAGCAGTGCAGAGAAAGGGACAGACACAATGACAGTTACACAGAACTATAAACCCAGTGAGAATGAGGAATGAATGGATATTGGGAAGTTGTATCAGGAGTCAGAGGCAGCAGTGCAGAGAAAGGGACAGACACAATGACAGTTACACAGAACTATAAACCCAGTGAGAATGAGGAATGAATGGATATTGGGAAGTTGTATCAGGAGTCAGAGGCAGCAGTGCAGAGAAAGGGACAGACACAATGACAGTTACACAGAACTATAAACCCAGTGAGAATGAGGAATGAATGGATATTGGGAAGTTGTATCAGGAGTCAGAGGCAGCAGTGCAGAGAAGAGAAAGGGACAGACACAATGACAGTTACACAGAACTATAAACCCAGTGAGAATGAGGAATGAATGGATATTGGGAAGTTGTATCAGGAGTCAGAAGCAGCAGTGCAGAGAAGAGAAAGGGACAGACACAATGACAGTTACACAGAACTATAAACCCAGTGAGAATGAGGAATGAATGGATATTGGGAAGTTGTATCAGGAGTCAGAAGCAGCAGTGCAGAGAAAGAGACAGACACAATGACAGTTACACAGAACTAAAAACCCAGTGAGAATGAGGAATGAATGGATATTGGGAAGTTGTATCAGGAGTCAGAAGCAGCAGTGCAGAGAAAGGGACAGAAACAATGACAGTTACACAGAACTATAAACCCAGTGAGAATGAGGAATGAATGGATATTGGGAAGTTGTATCAGGAGTCAGAAGCAGCAGTGCAGAGAAAGGGACAGACACAATGACAGTTACACAGAACTATAAACCCAGTGAGAATGAGGAATGAATGGATATTGGGAAGTTGTATCAGGAGTCAGAAGCAGCAGTGCAGAGAAGAGAAAGGGACAGACACAATGACAGTTACACAGAACTATAAACCCAGTGAGAATGAGGAATGAATGGATATTGGGAAGTTGTATCAGGAGTCAGAAGCAGCAGTGCAGAGAAGAGAAAGGGACAGACACAATGACAGTTACACAGAACTATAAACCCAGTGAGAATGAGGAATGGATGGATATTGGGAAGTTGTATCAGGAGTCAGAAGCAGCAGTGCAGAGAAAGGGACAGACACAATGACAGTTACACAGAACTATAAACCCAGTGAGAATGAGGAATGAATGGATATTGGGAAGTTGTATCAGGAGTCAGAAGCAGCAGTGCAGAGAAGAGAAAGGGACAGACACAATGACAGTTACACAGAACTATAAACCCAGTGAGAATGAGGAATGAATGGATATTGGGAAGTTGTATCAGGAGTCAGAAGCAGCAGTGCAGAGAAGAGAAAGGGACAGACACAATGACAGTTACACAGAACTATAAACCCAGCGAGAATGAGGAATGGACGACTATTGGGAAGTTGTATCAGGAGTCAGAAGCAGCAGTGCAGAGAAGAGAAAGGGACAGACACAATGACAGTTACACAGAACTATAAACCCAGTGAGAATGAGGAATGGACGACTATTGGGAAGTTGTATCAGGAGTCAGAAGCAGCAGTGCAGAGAAGAGAAAGGGACAGACACAATGACAGTTACACAGAACTATAAACCCAGTGAGAATGAGGAATGAATGGATATTGGGAAGTTGTATCAGGAGTCAGAGGCAGCAGTGCAGAGAAAGGGACAGACACAATGACAGTTACACAGAACTATAAACCCAGTGAGAATGAGGAATGAATGGATATTGGGAAGTTGTATCAGGAGTCAGAAGCAGCAGTGCAGAGAAAGGGACAGACACAATGACAGTTACACAGAACTATAAACCCAGTGAGAATGAGGAATGAATGGATATTGGGAAGTTGTATCAGGAGTCAGAGGCAGCAGTGCAGAGAAAGGGACAGACACAATGACAGTTACACAGAACTATAAACCCAGTGAGAATGAGGAATGAATGGATATTGGGAAGTTGTATCAGGAGTCAGAAGCAGCAGTGCAGAGAAAGGGACAGACACAATGACAGTTACACAGAACTATAAACCCAGTGAGAATGAGGAATGAATAGATATTGGGAAGTTGTATCAGGAGTCAGAAGCAGCAGTGCAGAGAAGAGAAAGGGACAGACACAATGACAGTTACACAGAACTATAAACCCAGTGAGAATGAGGAATGAATGGATATTGGGAAGTTGTTAAGAATTACATTGTCTTTCATTATTAATTTGCATTAAAAAATGCAACTCCATGCAGTCCCAGTCAGAGGATGCTGGGAGTTGTAGTACAACAGAGACTGCAAAAAGCACAGAATAACCACCTCAGATTGGGATCTCACTCGTACCTTGTCTTGATTCTCCTTATCCTGGTAGCACAGGTTGCCAATAAGGCGGATGAGGTGAGCCTTGAACCCCACAGCTGCGTGAGTCAGATCCTGCCCCATAGACATAGTGTGAGTGGCAGTGAAGACATTCTTGCTCTGTTTGCCCGCTAGATGCGTCAGGCGCAAGATATCTGCAGAGGGAAAATAATGGCATTTAGGCAGTGGAAGGCAAACCCCCTATACAGGTGTGGCACACGCAATTTACACGCTTCCTCACTTACACACATGCATCTCTTTCCACAAGTGTGGCCATTGACACAGAGTAATGGCAGCTGCTCACAGGCTGATAAAAGCTAATTACCAATTGGTTGCTATGGGTTACTGCCCTGGTGCAAATGAGCTGGGCATCTCCAGACTGAATAATCAGTTTATTGTCCCCTTTTTACAGAGGCCACGTTTTTTAAAAAGTCTTTTCATAATGTCTCAAATTTTGAGATCATGTTGGAAGCTAGAGAGCTGTTCCTGCTGAACTGTTTTATGTTCTCTCTCTGTACAGACTATGAGCAAACTTAGGGGCTGTTCCTGCTGAATTGTGCTTAGTACAGGGAATACCTATGTACCATAGTTTTATGGGATCTCTCTGTACAGACTATGAGCAAACTTAGGGGCTGTTCCTGCTGAATTGTGCTTAGTACAGGGGAATACCTATGTACCATAGTTTTATGGGATCTCTCTGTACAGACTATGAGCAAACTTAGGGACTGTTCCTGCTGAATTGTGCTTAGTACAGGGAATACCTATGCTGCCATAGTTTTATGGGATCTCTCTGTACAGAATATGCGCAAACTTAGGGACTGTTCCTGCTGAATTGTGCTTAGTACAGGGAATACCTATGCTGCCATAGTTTTATGGGATCTCTCTGTACAGACTATGAGCAAACTTAGGGACTGTTCCTGCTGAATTGTGCTTAGTACAGGGGAATACCTATGTACCATAGTTTTATGGGATCTCTCTGTACAGACTATGAGCAAACTTAGGGGCTGTTCCTGCTGAATTGTGCTTAGTACAGGGAATACCTATGCTGCCATAGTTTTATGGGATCTCTCTGTACAGACTATGAGCAAACTTAGGGGCTGTTCCTGCTGAATTGTGCTTAGTACAGGGGAATACCTATGTACCATAGTTTTATGGGATCTCTCTGTACAGACTATGAGCAAACTTAGGGACTGTTCCTGCTGAATTGTGCTTAGTACAGGGAATACCTATGCTGCCATAGTTTTATGGGATCTCTCTGTACAGAATATGCGCAAACTTAGGGACTGTTCCTGCTGAATTGTGCTTAGTACAGGGAATACCTATGCTGCCATAGTTTTATGGGATCTCTCTGTACAGACTATGAGCAAACTTAGGGGCTGTTCCTGCTGAATTGTGCTTAGTACAGGGAATACCTATGCTGCCATAGTTTTATGGGATCTCTCTGTACAGAATATGCGCAAACTTAGGGACTGTTCCTGCTGAATTGTGCTTAGTACAGGGAATACCTATGCTGCCATAGTTTTATGGGATCTCTCTGTACAGAATATGCGCAAACTTAGGGACTGTTCCTGCTGAATTGTGCTTAGTACAGGGAATACCTATGCTGCCATAGTTTTATGGGATCTCTCTGTACAGACTATGAACAAACTTAGGGACTGTTCCTGCTGAATTGTGCTTAGTACAGGGAATACCTATGCTGCCATAGTTTTATGGGATCTCTCTGTACAGACTATGAGCAAACTTAGGGACTGTTCCTGCTGAATTGTGCTTAGTACAGGGAATACCTATGCTGCCATAGTTTTATGGGATCTCTCTGTACAGACCATGAGCAAACTTAGGGACTGTTCCTACTGAATTGTGCATAGTACAGGGGATACCTATGCTGTCATAGTTTTATGGGATCTCTCTGTACAGACTATGAGCAAACTTAGGGACTGTTCCTGCTGAATTGTGCTTAGTACAGGGAATACCTATGCTGCCATAGTTTTATGGGATCTCTCTGTACAGACTATGAGCAAACTTAGGGACTGTTCCTGCTGAATTGTGCTTAGTACAGGGAATACCTATGCTGCCATAGTTTTATGGGATCTCTCTGTACAGACTATGAGCAAACTTAGGGACTGTTCCTGCTGAATTGTGCTTAGTGTCATGCCATCACGTTGTCTACTAGAAACCCCTATGGACAGTTTTTAGCCGTTTAGCAGGCCATTACTTTAGGGCTACTTATACAAAGCAGATGCCAGAAGCTGATCCAGTAACACATTTATAGAAGCAATAGGACAACAAATTCAGATGGAAATCATATTTTTAAATATATTTGCATTAGAAAAGCACAAAGGGAGAATACAAAAAAGCCTCCTGATCACCTTAAACAGTAAATAGCAAGCAACAGCAACTCACTGTACTTAAAACAACAAACCTAACATCATTGTGTCATCGTCTATAGTAAAAAAAAAAAAAAAAAAAAATGAGGAACTGTGGGTTCAGGCAAATGCATGCTTACCTACTGTCGACTCGAGCAGGCCAGGGCAGGTCTGCAGACAGGAAAGATACTCATTCTTGGAAGTCATTTCACACAGAATATCCAGGAGTCTGATTACAACGAAGGTCTCCTGTAAATAATACGATCAGGAATTCAGAGGTCTGACATCACTGCTTTAAAGGGGTGGTTCACCTTTAAGTTACATTTTTGTCTATAATAGAATGTCTTATTCTAAGTAACTTTTCAATTGGTCTTCATTATTTCTTTTCTATAGTTGTTTAATTATTTCCTTTCTTCTTCTGGCTCTTTCCAGCTTTCAAATGGGGTCACTGACCCCATCTAAAAAACAAATGCTCCGTAAGGCTACAAATGTATTGTTATTGCTACTTTTTATTACTTCTCTTACTATTCAGGCCTCTTTTATTCATATTTCTGTCTCTTATTCAAGTCAGTGCATGGTTGCTAGGGGAATTTGGAGCCTAGCAACCAGATGGCTGACGCTGCAAACTGGAGAGCTGCTGAATAACTCAAAAACCACAAATAATAAAAAATGTAAACCAATTGCAAATTGGCTCAGAATATCTTTCTCTACATCATAATAAAAACAATCTCAAAGGTGAACAACCCCTTTGTAAACCCAAAAGTATGTTTTTTTTTGCCTAATGAAAGAAATTATCCAATATCCATTCATTCTCCATTCCTTATAGTAAAGTGTAAATGGCATTGCTTTTAAAAGAGAGCTAAAGCCTAACTAAAGAAGTAGGTAGAAATGTTGTACATGATGTTTTGTGCTTCTTTACCAGCCCAAGGCAACCACAGCCCTTTAGCAGTAAAGATCTGTGTCTCCAAAGATGCCCCAGTAGCTCCCCATCTTCTTTTCTGCTGATTCACTGATTCACATGCTCTGTGCTGCTGTCACTTACTGAGCTTAGGGAGCCACTCACAATATACAGTACACATAGAATAGAAATGTCACAATATAAGGCTGATTAGTAATTAATACACATAATTACTACATGGCAGCACAGAAACCAGTGCAATTAGCATCAGAATTGAATAATCAGCAAACCTGTAGCATCAGCTTATATTACAGCCAGGGAAGGTCATTTTCTGCTGGATAATTAGTGACGAGCCCTAAGCTTAGCTTCTCAACAGCCAATCAGAGCCCACTGAGCATGTGAGTGTCACAGACACTTTCCAAGATGGTGACCCCCTGTGACAAGTTTGAAGTCCTGGATCATTGCTGCTATTGACAAGCTCAAACTTTAGCCTCGTGCAATAAGTTCACTATAGAAAATAGGACATTTTTTGCCACATTCATTTTTAGGGTTCAGTTCTCCTTTAAGAGCAGTGTCCATTGGACTGTGTGTATTCTCTGAACTGGTAGTTGTGACTTCTGAAAGAATGGAGCAGAAGCCAGCTGGGAAGTAGCAACATATGGAAGTGTAAAGGACAAAAAGAAAACGCTGCCGGATTCTCACCTGTTCATCACAGGCAGAGGGCGACGTCAATTTCAGAATCGTTTTGCACTGGGTTTGGAAGCAGTTGGAAAGGAATGTCGCTATCACTTGTAACTTCTCAGCATCCTCATCAGGATGGGGGTCTTTTTGACTTATTTTGGCCAAAATGAGCTCTAATAGTGACACCCTGCCGAGCAAACAAAATAAAAGGGTAACAGAGCTGCCAATAACCCAGATGATCAGATACAGAGGAGTAATATTACCTGTCCTGACTGCTCTGGCTCAGATACATGGATTCCACCAGGTCCGGGCACAGGAGCAAATGCTCCACCACAATCAGGTAACTGGAAGAAAAGGTGTTGAAATGAATTTATAGTGTAACCTCCACATGGGTAAACCACAGATATAAAGTGGAGCCTCAGGGAAGGAAATACACAGGCATAAATAAGTCTATAAACTCAAACCAGTGAGTGGCCTTTAACTTGGGTCTAAGGGGTCGCATCGCTAGTGCACTGATCACTATTGTGCCTGATACACTAGCAGAGCCGAAATTCTGTGTTAAAAAAAGGAAATATGCATCTTAGAGATGGGTTTTTTTCTGACCCTGGTAACTGGCCGCTCCTAGGGTTGCCACCTTTTCTGTAAGTACTTCCTGGTTACCTCACAGGACACTCCCCCTCACTCTCTCATTAGCTGTAAGTACTTCCTGGTTACCTCACAGGAGACACTCCCCCTCACTCTCTCATTAGCTGTAAGTACTTCCCGTTACCTCACAGGACACTCCCCCTCACTCTCTCATTAGCTGTAAGTACTTCCTGGTTCCCTCACAGGACACTCCCCCTCACTCTCTCATTAGCTGTAAGTACTTCCTGGTTCCCTCACAGGACACTTCCCCTCACTCTCGCATTAGCTGTAAGTACTTTCTGGTTACCTCACAGGACACTTCCCCTCACTCTCTCATTAGCTGTAAGTACTTCCTGTTACCTCACAGGAGACACTTCCCTCACTCTCTCATTAGCTGTAAGTACTTCCTGGTTACCTCACAGGACACTCCCCCTCACTCTCTCATTAGCTGTAAGTACTTCCTGTTACCTCACAGGACACTCCCCCTCACTCTCTCATTAGCTTTAAGTACTTCCTGTTACCTCACAGGACACTCCCCCTCACTCTCTCATTAGCTCTAAGTACTTCCTGTTACCTCACAGGACACTCCCCCTCACTCTCTCATTAGCTCTAAGTATTTCCTGGTTACATCACAGATAGGGTTGCCAACTTTTAGTTCCGGCCCTACCGGCCGGTAACGTAGAGGGTGGGGGCGGACCAGAGAGGGGCAGGGTTATCACATTTTGGGGGCGGGTTATGACATTTCAGGGACGGGGTCATGGAGGCCTTGGATTAGGTGAGATGGGGAGAGGGGCAGATCTGAGGCAGGCCAGGGGCGCAACAATAGGGATACAAATATACCGGCTAATACATTGACTGTAAATTTGTTATACCGGCCCGGCCTTAGCTGGTAGTTTATCGGCTAGGCCAGTGAAATACCGGCCAGGTGGCAACCCTAATCCCAGAACACTTTCCCTCACTATCAGGGCTGAACTCCACAGAGAGCTGTGGTGCGATACATTGCGCTGCTAGGAAATAGAGATGACCAAATATAATGTAAGTGACAGAAACATCGCAGCTACAAACCACACACAACACAACTATCGGATGAAGACGCAGTGTGCGGCCTTCACATCAGTCGTGTTGGATGCATGTAGTCTGTAGCTGCGATGTTTCTATCACTTACATTATATTCGGCGCCTCCGATTGGTCGCCTGCGTTTCCTCTTTGCGCGACGCATCGCTTAGTGGAGTTCAACCCTTAGTTGTAAGCACTTCCTGATTATCTCACAGAACTGCTGCCTGGTTGCTAGGGCAATTAAGCCATTAAAAACTCAAGCCTGCGGCCACAAAAAAAGAAAAGTTATTTAAAAACCATAAAAAAAAAACCAACGATTTATTGCAAATTATTGCTACGGTTGTTAAAGCTGTGTACCACTTTAAACCCCACCGTCCTGCACCTTCGCACGGTATCTGGGTTCAGTGCAATTATCCAGCCCCGTCTGTAAATGGTTCCGTCAAGAATGGAACACGAGCTCAGAGGGGGGTCCGGGCCTCAATCAATAGACACATAAGAAAAGAAAGATTACGGGGAATTACGGCCTCCAGTTTATCTGCCATTGAGTAACTGATTTCCAGGCTGAGATCCAATGTGGGACAATAAAACTATTGTCCGACTCCAAATTAACGTGGACAAGGAGAGCCCCAAGAAGCCACATGTGCCCTGCGCTCCCCTCCCGGTGCAGAGAATTGACCTCTGGGCTTAGCGGATAGACCAAAGCAAATTGTTTTGATCACTGAGGTCCCTGGAAAATGCTTTGCCCTCTTCACGAGAGGGGGATTCTGATAGGGGGCCGGTTATTCACTCGGGGAACGCTGTATATAGATTTAATTCCCCCACTTGTTCTCTGCAGAGGAATTTCAGGTTTAGAAAACAGAATGTCGGGCTTATTAATACGAGGTTAAGCCGAACTCTGAAAGAGGCTACTTGCCACCAACAATGTAAACAGAGCTATCATTTATTCTCTCCAAACATTCTCTGAGCCGTTTCTCTGTTTTCTTCTCCCTTAAGGAACAAAGAAAATTCTGGATGCAGCTGGCCCTAGCTAAAGAACTCGGTAATTCTTAAAGGAAAACTACGTTTTGTTTTTTTTACACCATATCTTTTTCATCACTATCATCATCATCTACACCCAGACTCAACTTCTCTAATAATGACATTTGGGTGAGTGTCCAACCTAAACAAGCAGCCCAATAACATATCCAGCTTTTGGTCAGCCAAAATACAACACGGAAGAACCACTCACCCCAGTGTAACCCACTCTCAACCTTCTTCAACTACTCACCCCAGTGTAATCCACTCACCCCAGTGTAACCCACTTTTAGCCTTCTCTAACCACTCAACCCAGTGTAACCCATTCTCACACTTCTTTAACACTCACCCCAATGTAACCCACTCCCAACCTTCTTCAATCACTCACACCAGTGTAATCCACTCACCCCGGTGTAACCCACTCTCAACCTTCTTTAGCACTCGCTCCAGTGTAACCCACTCTCAAACTTCTTCAACTACTCACCCCAGTGTAATCCACTCACCCCAGTGTAACCCATTCTCAGCCTTCTTTAAGCACGCACCCCAATGTAACCCACTCCCAACCTTCTTCAATCACTCACCCCAGTGTAACCCACTCTCAACCTTCTTCATCCTCTCACCCCAGTGTAACCCACTCTCAACCTTCTTCAACCTCTCACCCCAGTGTAACCCACTCCCAACCTTCTTCAATCACTCACCCCAGTGTAACCCACTCCCAACCTTCTTCAACCTCTCACCCCAGTGTAACCCACTCCCAACCTTCTTCAATCACTCACCCCAGTGTAACCCACTCCCAACCTTCTTCAACCTCTCACCCCAGTGTAACCCACTCCCAACCTTCTTCAATCACTCACCCCAGTGTAACCCACTCCCAACCTTCTTCAACCTCTCACCCCAGTGTAACCCACTCTCAACCTTCTTCAATCACTCACCCCAGTGTAACCCACTCCCAACCTTCTTCAATCACTCACCCCATTGTAACCCACTCCCAACCTTCTTCAAACTCTCACCCCAGTGTAACCCACTCCCAACCTTCTTCAACCAATGCCTCACACAATTTAACAGTCAACACCTAAGGCCTCACCCATTTAAAACATTGTATAGAAAATAGTGGAATGCCATGTTTATCCTAATCTCTTCTTGTCTACAAAAAAAAGTTGAACTGTTGTAGAAACAATAAAAGTAACATAAGAATAACCAAGGAAATAGGAAACTGGATAAATACAACGAATTACAAATGTGGTACTTTTTTATTCTGACACAATCAATTTACTCTTCACCATCTCTCTTTCAGCAAATTCTCTCTACCTGAGGGCTGTGTTGGAGTCATTCTTTACGGACAGATAATCCCTTTGCCTAGACTATGAGCTAAATATCTAGAAAAACCCTGTTTCTGTAGGACACTGCTTGTCTAATGCCACCTTGACTACGAATACCTTCTTAACACCAAAGCCAACCAAACAACCTAGTCAACTTAAGTCCACTCATCGCTCTTAACTAATCCCACCTTTACTACTTAATCCAGTGTGAATCCATTCTACAATCTACAGCAAAACTCATCAGATTTTTATCAGCCCTACCTTCCATGGCTCTCCAAGTGTTATTACAAACGGTTTGAATGTGCAATAAACAAAACTCAAAAAAGCAAAAAAATATTCGAAACCACAGAAGGTATTTAAGACATCCGTTACTTACATCCACTCTGCATCGGGGTATTTCCTATATGCGGTGATAACATTAAGTGCAACAGCGATGTTTGAGGGATCTTGTAGAGCCGATCGATTTTCCCGACTGATACACGTAAATAAAACCATCGAACTGTAGATTACAACCTTCTCATCATTGTGCATTAGGCAGTTCCTGGGGCACAGAAAACAAAACATTTGCACGAGATTCAAACTGCATTCGATTTATCTTTCACATGCATTTTCTTTTCCCATATATATGTCTAATTTCTGGCCAAAATCCATGGGCGGGGCAGCATCTGGCAGAATAGGTGCTGGTGGAAACACCATCTAGTGTGACTTTAGACTAAGAGGTGCTTTTTTTGGTGTATTTATTGAAGTTGCTCTCTCAGTGCCTCCCAACATCATCATCATCATTTAATAAATAAATTCAATATGCATGATGTCTCCTCCAAAAAGGATCCTGTATGTATTCTCTGCATTTAAGGATACTCTGCTCAGAACCCAAATAATTAAGTATTACTGGAACTCTGAAGATCTTCTAAGATATCATCATTACCATGCTGAGTGGGCATGAAGATCCGCTCGTTTAGTGAACCTTGTCACTTCCCCCGAAATGCCCACCAAAAGATAGGCGATATCGGGCTGATCGGATAGTTCGGCCCTACGGCTAAATGATGGTATTACATTGACAATAACAGTTGACCGGATGCGATGTGGTCCTCAAAATGGGCGGGAAAATCAAACCTGCTCCATCAAGATCAGGTGGTTTTTGGCCAGATATCGGCCTGAAAGGTCTGTTGGAGCACCCCATACACTGGCTGATACGCCACCGAATTCATCTAAAGGCCATCTTAAGGAAAACGTAAATACTCAGCAAGTAAAATTTTCAAATCAATTTATTCCAGCATTTTTCTAGTATTTCATTTCCAAGTGAATTCTTTTATTTTTTAAATTTTTTAAATTTTTTACAAATTACGGTTGTCCCCAAAAATTCACAACTGAATTTTTGAGCGCTTTTTTAATCTCAGATTGTTCTAGTGCACAGTTTTTGGTAAATCGAAAGTAATATCTTGAAACCGATTTATATTGTATTAAAATGGGCCACTTTTTAGTTTTAATGTATTGTTGAACCAGTTTTTGCAGGAATATTTTTATCAAACCAATGTAAATAGACAAAACAGAATATAAACAAGCCGTTAAATATTCCCATTATTAATTGCATCACGTTAAAGAGTGTTGGTGTATATCGCCTACTCCGGTTCTGCTGGACCTCTTCCTTCCCTTTCTTACCCATAGAACAGAATGGTTTATTTGAAAGATCCCACCAAGTTACTATTCGAATAGGACCTTTCCATGGACACGTCGGCTGATCGGAACTTACGAGAAGATATCCGGAAACGCACAGGCCCAAATCGCATTCTGGGAATCACGGTTTCCGGCTGCAGCATTGCCGAGGAATTGCAAGCCGCAACGAAAAGCTGAAAATGCAACAACAAAAAACAATAATGATTTTTTAGGAAAACGTAACGCTAATCGAAGTTTGAAAATCTTTTTGAAATTAAAGAAAAAAAATGACAAATTCTAAACTGCTGCCAGAAATTGTGTGAAATACAGTTGATGGTTCTACCAAAAAAAAAAAAACAACATTTTAAAGAAAAAATTATTGTAAACTGCTAATAAAAATTGCTGACACTAAAGGGGTAATTTATCACAGGTCGAGTGTTAAGGTATTTTTTTTACCTCGAATGGTATCTTATTTAAGAATAAACTCGAATGGCAAAAACCCGATTATGCAGGTTCGAGTTCCACAACGCGAAAACTCAAATTAATAGAATCATTCCAGTTTTCGCACAAAAGCCTCTGAAAAAAACTGGACCATCAAACAGGCTCTTAACATCTTCAAATGGTTCAAGGGACCTCTGCATTTGACTCCTACATGGCCTCAGTAGGTTTTAGATGATGTAATTACGGATTCGATAAATCTCAAATATTATTTTAATATAGTTTTGATTAAAAAAAAACTGAAAAACTTGAATTTTCGTGGAAAAATCCACCAAAACCTTAAATGGATCCTGTCATCGGAAAACATGTTTTTTTCAAAACGCATCAGTTAATAGTGCTGCTCCAGCAGAATTCTGCACAGAAAACCATTTCTCAAAAGAGCAAAACAGATTTTTTTATATTCAATTTTGAAATCTGACATGGGGATAGACATATTGTCAATTTCCCAGCTGCCCCCAGTCATGTGACTTGTGCCTGCACTTTAGGAGAGAAATGCTTTCTGGCAGGCTGCTGTTTCTCCTTCTCAATGTAACTGAATGTGTCTCAGTGGGACCTGGATTTTACTATTGAGTGTTGTTCTTAGATCTACAAGGCAGCTGTTATCTTGTGTTAGGGAGCTGTTATCTGGTTACCTTCCCATTGTTCTTTTGTTTGGCTGCTGGGGGGGAGGGGAAGGGAGGGGGTGATATCACTCCAACTTCATACCTCCCAACATTTTGGAAGTAAAAAGAGGGACAAATTTTTTTTTCCTGCACCTAGCGCAGCAATTTGTTGACCACACCCCTTTCTGTGGCCACACCCCCTAATTACCATGTTTGTTTTACAAAATTTGGCAGGTTATGAAAGTTTGAAAATATTTCTCCTTATCTAAACTGTGTTTTTGTGTCTCAAAATTGTTACAGAGTATCTTATTTGCACCTGTTAGCTGTTCTGAGCTCTCTGCTAAAAGCCAATTAAGTGAGAAACTTTGTTTCTTTTTCTGGCTGTTCAGTGCAGAGAAAAGAGTGACTTTCCAGTACAAATAAGGGACTGCGGGTTGAGCTGTCAAAAGAGGGACTGTCCCTCCGAAAAAGGGACAGTTGGGAGGTAAGCAACTTGCAGTACAGCAGTAAAGAGTGATTGAAGTTTATCAGAGCTCAAGTCACATGACTGGGGGCAGCTGGGAAATTGACAATATGTCTAGCCCCATGTCAGATTTCAAAATTGAATATAAAAAAATCTGTTTGCTCTTTTGAGAAATGGATTTCAATGCAGAATTCTGCTGGAGCAGCACTATTAACTGATTCATTTTGGAAAAAAATGTTTTTTCCAATGACAGTATCCCTTTAATAAATAACCCCCTAAGACTGTCCTCAATTACTACATCACTATTAAAATAACCCAATCTAAATTTTTCATTAAAACGTATTACAGAAAAAAAACGAGTTTAAGAAGAGGCTCATAGATGAATAGTTGCAGTACCATGTCTCACCACTTTCAACCAAGAGCTGATTTTTCCCACAGGCTGCAATACAACAGCGCCACAATGGAATTTGGGATACGAATATGGGACTGTTGTGTGAAATGTCTCCAATTTTCTTGTCTGAATTCTTAAAGGGATACTGTCATGGGAAAAAACATTTTTTTCAAAATGAATCAGTTAATAGTGCTGCTCCAGCAGAATTCTGCACTGAAATCCATTTCTCAAAAGAGCAAACAGATTTTTTTTATATCCAATTTTGAAATCTGACATGGGGCTAGACATTTTGTCAATTTCCCAGCTGCACCTGGTCATGTGACTTGTGCCTGCACTTCAGGAGAGAAATGCTTTCTGGCAGGCTGCTGTTTTTCCTTCTCAATGTAACTGAATGTGTCTCAGTGGGACCTGGATTTTACTATTGAGTGTTGTTCTTAGATCTACCAGGCAGCTGTTATCTTGTGTTAGGGAGCTGCTATCTGGATACCTTCCCATTGTTCTGTTGTTAGGCTGCTGGGGGGGAAAAGGGAGGGGGTGATATCAGTCCAACTTGCAGTACAGCAGTAAAGAGTGATTGAAGTTTATCAGAGCACAAGTCACATGACTTGGGGCAGCTGGGAAATTGACAATATGTCTAGCCCCATGTCAGATTTCAAAACTGAATATAAAAAAATCTGTTTGCACTTTTGAGAAATGGATTTCAGTGCAGAATTCTGCTGGAGCAGCACTATTAACTGATTCATTTTTTTTCTCATGACAGTATCCCTTTAAGGAGATCAACGCAATGGATCAAAGGAACCACGGCCCTTACGTGGGGCTTCGCTAAGGTTGTACAACCTGATAAATAAAAGTCAAGGACGAACCCGAAATTGCCATAAATAAACGTTACCCACAAACACCGGTTTACATACCCCAAAAAAATAATTTTGGCAAACGGTTCGGAGGCCACAGGAAGAGATTTATTCTAATAGAAAAATAATAGAAAGGAAACCTGGTGTGTGGTCGCCCAGACTAATTTTATCTCACTGGTGAACCGCTCTCGAAATTATACGTGTCATTATGTCCCTTCTGGTGCCTGTGCAAATACTGCGCACTTTATAAGCAATTCCATTAAAAACAAATTATGCGCCGGAGCACACCCAGCAATGCACTCAGATTCTTCCCATCGTTCCAAAACAGATGGAAAAGAAGAATAGAAAAGATTATAGTGAAGCAGAATCAAGGTCAGTTATAGTCTGTTTTTGTACTTTTCTAATGAGATTTACTCCATAGGCTCCACGGCTGCGGGACCTGAACTATAGCAGGGTGACTGTTACCCCAATGTTTCTATATATCTGTAACCTTGTTATGAGCTAAGGGGGCCCAGTCTGAAGGTCAGTTAGGGGGAGATTTGGGGTGAGTGCTTATTTGTACCCTGGGTACCCCTGGAACTATAGCAGGGTGACTGTTACCCCAATGTTTCTATCTATCTGTAACCTTGTTATGAGCTAAGGGGGCCCAGTCTGAAGGTCAGTTAGGAGGAGATTTGGGGTGAGTGCTTATTTGTACCCTGGGTACCCCTGGAACTATAGCAGGGTGACACCCCAATGTTTCTATATATCTGTAACCTTGTTATGAGCTAAGGGGGCCCAGTCTGAAGGTCAGTTAGGAGGAGATTTGGGGTGAGTGCTTATTTGTACCCTGGGTACCCTGGAACTATAGCAGGGTGACACCCCAATGTTTCTATATATCTGTAACCTTGTTATGAGCTAAGGGGGCCCAGTCTGAAGGTCAGTTAGGAGGAGATTTGGGGTGAGTGCTTATTTGTACCCTGGGTACCCCTGGAACTATAGCAGGGTGACACCCAATGTTTCTATATATCTGTAACCTTGTTATGAGCTAAGGGGGCCCAGTCTGAAGGTCAGTCAGGGGGAGATTTGGGGTGAGTGTTTATTTGTACCCTGGGTACCCCTGGAACTATAGCAGGGTGACACCCCAATGTTTCTCTATATCTGTAACCTTGTTATGAGCTAAGGGGGCCCAGTCTGAAGGTCAGTTAGGAGGAGATTTGGGGTGAGTGCTTATTTGTACCCTGGGTACCCCTGGAACTATAGCAGGGTGACACCCCAATGTTTCTATATATCTGTAACCTTATTATGAGCTAAGGGGGCCCAGTCTGAAGGTCAGTCAGGGGGAGATTTGGGGTGAGTGCTTATTTGTACCCTGGGTACCCCTGGAACTATAGCAGGGTGACACCCCAATGTTTCTATATATCTGTAACCTTGTTATGAGCTAAGGGGGCCCAGTCTGAAGGTCAGTTAGGAGGAGATTTGGGGTGAGTGCTTATTTGTACCCTGGGTACCCCTGGAACTATAGCAGGGTGACACCCCAATGTTTCTATATATCTGTAACCTTGTTATGAGCTAAGGGGGCCCAGTCTGAAGGTCAGTCAGGGGGAGATTTGGGGTGAGTGTTTATTTGTACCCTGGGTACCCCTGGAACTATAGCAGGGTGACACCCCAATGTTTCTATATATCTGTAACCTTGTTATGAGCTAAGGGGGCCCAGTCTGAAGGTCAGTTAGGGGGAGATTTGGGGTGAGTGCTTATTTGTACCCTGGGTACCCCTGGAACTATAGCAGGGTGACTGTTACCCCAATGTTTCTATATATCTGTAACCTTGTTATGAGCTAAGGGGGCCCAGGCTGAAGGCCATTTTCATCTTTTTGTGGTCCCACCAATATATACTGCATAAAGCCTTTTCCTGATTTTACACCACTTTTTCCTGGTCCAATGAAAAACGTAAAATGAGAGTTACTACTGTAGATCATTTTAAAAGTTACCAGAATTTGCACGTCCCTGCGATACAGAGCGATGAATAGGACAGAACAATTGAATTTAGCTAAGAAAGTCGCTTTACTCCGAAACCAAGAAGGCCAAGTAACAATCACTCACAGTGCGGCCCACCCACAGAGAACATGCGTGGTGTGGTATGGTAGCACAACCCTGCAGCTCATGGGGTTTAGCAAGCTCGGGGGAAAATTTAGTATCCAAGCAAAGCAAACGGACACAGAACTACAAATTTAAATAATGGTAAGCCGTTTCCACATCATTTAATTCTAGGATATTGCTAAACCAGCAAAAATGCTTCAAAAGGTTAACATTCAAGAAGTGTTGCATTTTTTATACGGCAAACTGTACCCCTTTCTGTAATTTAAGAGGATATTAGACATCTCCAAGGGGTTCCATGACTCCATGTCATCAAAAGCAAAGACGGGGCTCAGACAGAACCAGTTTGGGTGAGATTTAGGGAGAAAACCACCAATTTCACAGGTTAAAACCTAGATATCTTCTTACTAGGGATGCACCGAATCCACTATTTTGGATTTGGCCGAACCCTGAATCCTTCACGAAGGATTCAGCCGAATACCGAACCGAATCCTAACCGGCATATGCAAATTAGGGGTGGGAAGGGGAAAACATTTTTTATTTCCTTGTTTTGTGACAAAAAGTCACACGATTTCCTGCTCCGCCCCTAATTTGCATATGCAAATTAGGATTGGGTTCCGCCGGACAAAAGGATTCGGCCGAATCCGAATCCTGCTGTAAAAGGCAGAATCCTGGCTGAATCCCAAACCAAATACTGGATTCGGTGCATCCCTACTTCTTACAAAACAAATTAAAAGCTGTATCAGTATTTTTGCTAGTGGCCAAAGAAGGACTTGGACCTCTAAGAGAGGCTTCAACAAAAATTGTCCAAAAACTACTGGTCTAAGGCCGAGTTATACAGGGAACTCTGAGTATCACTCATGTATTATAAGGGATAATATACCCCCTACTGTAAATGATAAGGATATTAGAAGTCACTGAGGGGTTGTTCTGTGACCATATAAAGGCACAAGGCTGCAGGCTGAGTTATACAGGGAACTCTGAGTATCACTCATGTATTATAAGGGATAATGTACCCCCTACTGTAAATGATAAGGATATTAGAAGTCACTGAGGGGTTGTTCTGTGGCCATATAAAGGCACAAGGCTGCAGGATGAGTTATACAGGGAACTCTGAGTATCACTCATGTATTATAAGGGATAATGTACCCCCTACTGTAAATGATAAGGATATTAGAAGTCACTGAGGGGTTGTTCTGTGACCATATAAAGGCACAAGGCTGCAGGCTGAGTTATACAGGGAACTCTGAGGATCACTCCTGTATTATAAGGGATTATGTACCCCCTACTGTAAATGATAAGGATATTAGAAGTCACTGAGGGGTTGTTCTGTGACCATATAAAGACACAAGGCTGCAGGCTGAGTTATACAGGGAACTCTGAGTATCACTCATGTATTATAAGGGATAATGTACCCCCTACTGTAAATGATAAGGATATTAGAAGTCACTGAGGGGTTGTTCTGTGACCATATAAAGGCACAAGGCTGCAGGCTGAGTTATACAGGGAACTCTGAGGATCACTCCTGTATTATAAGGGATTATGTACCCCCTACTGTAAATGATAAGGATATTAGAAGTCACTGAGGGGTTGTTCTGTGACCATATAAAGACACAAGGCTGCAGGCTGAGTTATACAGGGAACTCTGAGTATCACTCATGTATTATAAGGGATAATGTACCCCCTACTGTAAATGATAAGGATATTAGAAGTCACTGAGGGGTTGTTCTGTGACCATATAAAGGCACAAGGCTGCAGGCTGAGTTATACAGGGAACTCCGAGTATCACTTGTGTATTATGAGGAATTTCTTCCCCTATATCTCTATATACTTGAGCTAATGAGGCTTTGACCTGCAAGGTGGGCTTGCATTGAAAAAACTGGACAGCCTCTGAGTTAGCAGTACAAAGGGAAACTGTTCCTTCCTTCCTACTCCTAGACTACTGTAAAAATGGAAAAGAACTGCAAAATACTAGGAAAATCTCAGGGAACACCAAACACCCACAAGCTCTGTCACTTAGTAATTTTAAAAACCCAAGCAGGTTTTGGTAAAGATTTCCTGATTCAGCAATGATTTCGAACAAAAGGGGTTGGGAGACTGCACACGCAGAGTTGGATACTCTCAGGGGAGGTAAGTTATATTCTGTCCAATCCCAAGGTGGGAGGGCATGAAGGCGTGGGTGGGGTGGCACAGTCTGAAGTGCATAATTAAAAGGAAAAATAGTATAAAAATTATTGCATTTCCATTTCATAAACCAGTTACTGTATATCTCTCACGTTTTACCCCATTGGCCCCCCTCCATGCCACTATTGCCCCAAACCTTGAGGATATCAATCTGTATCTCACACATAGCTCCTGTATACTCCTACGCCCCTAAACTTTGGCGGATAATGATCTTTATCTTACATATTAATTAATATCGTACATCTGTCAGGAACCAGACTGGGCCCATTATATACCTAAACATATAAGCTGGAATCAAAGTGTAGGTGGTTATGCAAATATCTAAATTAAAACATTGACACTTCTCTCTTGCATATCTCCCGATTCATATGGGCTTGTCTGCTCCACACCCAAAAATGTGATGGCGGTCTGAAATCCCTGCTCTCTAGAGGGCTTTTTTAGCCACCTATATAGAGAAACAGAAACCTACAGAGAGCAGGTGTTAGGAAACGATCTGCCTTTAGAAGTCTTGGTTAGGCCTTTGTTCTATGTCCATTTCAGGTCAAGGTTCTCCATCCAACTGTCTCCTCTTCCATTTCTTGCTTCCGGTCCAATTTCTTCCTTGCCCCCTCTTTTGCTACTATTCTCTGTCGTATTACTGAATTATCTGGTTTTCTGGTATTTCACTTCACAGTTGTGTAATTGTCCTCCAATTTGCTTTCATATACTCCAGTGTGGTTTGACCCAACATGTCTGTGTATGTTTGGAACCCATGCCTGCCCACTCATCAAGTAAGAGCTGAACTAACCACCAAGGCCAAAGGTGTGTGAGTTTAAGAGCAAGAGCCGAACATATGTAGATCCACTTGTTTGGCGAGATTGCACGGATATGACCACCTTGAGTGGGCAATATCGGACTGATCCGATGGTAGGCCCTAGAGCCCAACGATTGGATCAGAAGGCAGTCGGAGAGAACCGTGGTCCTCGATCCAACTGGAATTTTAAGCCTGACCGATCATCTGGCTGATTTTTGGCAAGATATCAATTGGGAAAGCCTGTCCAGGGGGCTTCATACATTGGTCGGCAGGTTTTATCTACTCCTGTATGGCAACCTTAAGAGTGCATCAGCTATACCAGATTTTGGATCCACCACCTGCCTGAACCTAGGAGTCTACAAGTTTTGGGTCATTCCCTGCCAGTCGAAAATCGGTCTACAAAAGTCAATATAAATCCGTTCTGTTCCCACTAATAAACTAAACTTTACACATTTTCTTGAGCTGTAAAACTATTCCCTAACGACGGTGTCCGTTTGGTTCAAGCACATCATTTACTGACTCAGTTCTCCAAGCACATTGCAAACATGTTTTAAATCATCATATTTTTTTTTTTTTCCTTCTCTGCTTTCTGGCTTGATTTTTACCGACTCTGAAAAGAAAACTGTCCAAGAATATTCCATGCCAAAATCAACACCAATAATTCAAAACGAATAAACAATATTAAAAAAAAAACATGGTCAAACCGATATTAAATTTTGATGATTATAATATATTTGTCACACTCCCATAATTATTTCCTGAAAAAAAAGAAAGAAAGAAATATAAATACAATTCTGACAGCTTAATTACAGCTTTCCCTTTGCAAGCAGCAGCTCTGTCTTGGCCTTGACTTCTCCTATTCTTCAGATAAGAACGTATATGTATTAAATAATATAATAAAACTACAACAGAAAATCAGAATATTCAAAGGGGATTTGTATAATTCAGAGAAAGAGTTTGATTTTGGCACATCTGTAAATCCCAGTGAAAATCTGCACAATAAATCAAAGGAGGATGCGAGGTCCTTAGCTGCCCGCCGTCGGTAATGCAGCGCTAAATAGGCTCAAATGGTTTGGGACCTGAAAAATTACTAGCTGCGGGTCTTGCCTTCTGATGTAGCGCCAGTCCATAATTTAACCAAAAGGAGTTTACTTGAAGTACACGAGAGTCCGAAAACCGTCGCTGACCACAAGCTTTCCGAGAAAAGTAATCGGGGTCACATTTTCGAAGGCGCTGCTGACAGTTCTTTGGTATCAACAGAAATGTTGCTATAAATTCCCTTGATTTTCTTACCTGGAGATCGCTCCATTAAATCACGTGTGGCTTTCATAAATGGCTCACCCGTTATTATTCCAAACAATCTCCTACGTTCTCCGAACTCAGACCAACTACTCTTGCCACAAAAAGATGAACTTCAAACACAGTCATGAGCAACACGGATGAAGCTGTGGATCATGGGTTCTAGGTTCTGGCTGTGAGATGAACAAGAAGTAACACACAAGAAACAACTGGTTGCCCTCTTGACTGATATTATAATCTCCTTTTAACCCACTAAAACGGGTACCTGCTGATACATGCAGCTTGAAAAGTTCCACGGACCATGGATCTATAGATATAGTTGATGGGTCTTCAGGGAATGTAACTGCTATTCTGAAGGCCAAATGACTTGGGCCACCAATTAGGTGCCCAAGCTGTGTCACTTGGTGATAAGACCATGTACAATACAGAGAATGTCCCAGATTGCTTCACATTGACATCAGTGGGATCAACATAAGCACCTTCACGATGGCCAATCTGGAGGTGCCCCGTAGTGATCCACAAGTGGAAGCAGCCTGAGCTTAGCCTTATAAGGCACAAAATCTTCCGGATTTACATAGCGGATGCCCCTAGGCCCACTGCCATTTGTCGCCCCTGTCCCCTCCCCGTTATTCGTGCAAATTTTCATGGAGATTGTATCTCCTGTGCATCACCAGTGTTTTTGAACCAATGTGGGTGTGGTTGAGCAGCATGCCGCCCCCCTAAAATCCTGCCGCCCTAGGCCCGGGCCTAGGTGGACTTCCCACAAATCCGGGCCTGAATGTTATATCATCATGAGCTCTATACATGAACTAGTATTTTCATAAAAGTTAAAACTTAGAAGACATGTACATTCTGTTACTATTAATGAACAGACTTACTCTGCATGAAGATGACCTTCTTGGTGGATAATTTGCAGATATATTGTAGATCTATGAGATCTCAGTAAAGTTTGGGGGTCTACAAAGTAATAATGAGAAGAATAACCATGACACTGTCCTTTAATTGATACCAGAATAAATGAGGGGACTATTAAACGACACCATTCTTCTGAGCTGCACACAAACAAGACCAATTCACAGCCAGTGTATGAAGGTCCACGGATTCCTTAGCTAATTAAAATCAGGAGCTGAAATAATTAGGTGACAAGAGTAAATCTGCTCGACAGATTTTTGGCAGCCTTTCCTATGTAAAGTTCCAGAAGGTTAATGGGAAGTCATTGTAATGCAATCAACTGAAATTTTAGAAGGCTAAAAAATACTTGATGCTCATCGATGCTGCAAGATTACTATACCCAATGTGGCTTCAGCTAGCCATTGCTGGACCGATTTTACCCAAGAGACTTTGTCCTGCTGCCATCAAAATGGAAAACCCTTCCATGAAACTACAACGAACTTCAGACATATGCAGGTCACTCTCAGGTATCTATACAAGTAGAGATATTGTTGCACGCCCAACAAACAGCTGTAAGTCCAAACATTCAGCACATTACTTGATGTATCAACAACGTAATGATAATTTTGGAGATACCATTTGTCAGACAAGACCATGCACGCATGGATAGCAGTTTGATTTAAGGTTAGGTTGTCACCATCTGGAAACAACATATTGTTGTCATTGCAAGCTTGAAGTATGATATGAACAGCACCACAAATTGTATTTGAAGTTTAAAATGCCTTTATTGCTCAAGTGACGGGCATTACCGCAACGTTTCAGGCCTCATTTTGCCCTTTTTTGAAAAAGGGCCAAATGAGGCCTGAAACGTTGCGGTAATGCCCGTCACTTGAGCAATAAAGGCATTTTAAACTTCAAATACAATTTGTGGTGCTGTTCATATCATACTTTGACTACATTTGCTGGTGGAGAGTGGCCACTGGAGAACCTGCACCCATCTAAAGAAAAGTAAGAAGATTTAACAAGGTTGTGCTGACTATTCTTGTTGTCATTGCAAGCTTGACCATATGTGTAGAGATATTGCCCTACAAATACAATTTTCTTACCGGCAATGGTCATGGACCATGGTCTTCATTTGTTCAACACACAAGAACAGACGTTCTACGGCAATATCTATACACTTATGGTATCTCTGTGAGAGTCTCTCATAGTTGTAAGAGCCAGATCCAGGCAGAGTTGTTCATTAGACAAACCCAAATGAGACAGTCCATGGCTATGATGGCGTATCAGTCTTAAAACCACTGAAACTGGCACCCATCTGCCACTTCTCACTGCTTAACAGATATCACTCACGCTCTACCTTTAAAATTTTGTCTTCATGGGTGATCTTTCCTTTGTGGTCAAATAATTGGAAACAACCCAACCTCCCAACCATCAGGAACAGAGTGACTAGGAACGGTGTTTATGGATAGAAGGCTGCTACTTTCTAAAAAGGACATGGCTGCCTGCCTCTGGTTCACCAAACAGCATCTGGACGACCACAAGAATTTTCCAATATTATTTCTCTGGACAGAGCATTCCAAATGTTACATTTCGGCTATAAAAAATAAATATTTTCTTTGGCAAATACCAAACCTTCCTTGCCAAAAGTAAGAGGCCCATTCTAGCTGTCAACCACGGTGGTTGTGGCGTGATAAATTTATATTTGCTTTACAATATCCAAACATGGAGGTTAATGACTCTAGATAATGCCAGTTAAGCAAGAGTGGGCGACGCTCTTCTGAAAGGGGTCATTCATAAAGACAAAGACCTACAGCATTCAACACAACTTACAACTTTTGGTTCGTTTCAGTCTCATGTTTGGCGACAGTCTTAAAAACATGGATGCAACTAAAAAAATTTGAAGTATAGGGAGTTCAAGGACAACTTCAAAAATCCTTAAGGGGTCACGTCCAGACTCTGGCCACCACGTGGATGCCCTTATCCTATGGAAAGTGAGGCAAGACCGGGGGGGGAGATGGAAGACCTCATGGTGTTTATCTGTGGGCAAAACAAAGACTTGGCCAAATATTGTTGGCCGTCACTAATCCATAATTATTGATAATTACTAGGGATGCACTGAATCCACTATTTTGGAATCAGCCAACCCGCAAAAGATTGGGCCAAATACTGAACCAAATCTTAATTTGCATATGCAAATTAGGGGTGGGAAGGGGAAACCATTTTTAACTTCCTTGTTTTGAGATAAAAAGTTCACACGATTTCCCTTCCCTGCCCCTAATTTGCATATGTAAATTAGGATTCGGATTAGGTTCGGCGGAATCCGAATCCTGCTGAAAAAGGACGAATCCTGGTCAAATCCCGAACCGAATCCTGGATTTGGTGCATCCCTAGTAATATCTAGGCCATTGTCTATAAAAGGCATGTTAACAATATGGGCCCAGTCTATTCATAAGAAGTACTTTCAGGGAACTGCTATCTTGATTTTTTACAGCAAAAATCACGATTTCAGAGTTTCTAAAATGTATTATTAGGAACAAAAAACTCAAGTGAAAACCTAAATGCTGATGAGTCCATGTAGAAATCAAGGGGAGTTGTATTTTCATTATTTAAGTGGTTTGTTTTTTCCAATTTAATAAAAGGTAAGATGCCATTTCAGTACATTCCCATATTTGAATTTTATATTTTCAATGTTTTTCATAAATAAGTGCACATTTTAAATTTTCGACCTACTTTGTTCATTAATAAGTCAGACACTAAGCAGCCTACTTATCAACAGTCTTCACAGTTTTTGTGGTGTTTGAAACCATGACTAAACTCACAAACTCTAAGGGGCAGATTTATCAAAGGTGAAGTGATAAGAATTCGAATCCAGTTTTTTCCGAAACAAACTCGAATGTCAGGAAGGCTATTAACATTTTCAAATGGGTTAACGGTCCTCTGCCATTGACTTCTACATGAACTCGACAGGTTTTAGGTGGCCACCTAGGGAATTCAATTTACTTCCAGAGTCGAGGTATGATAAATCTCGAATTCGAGTTTGGATTTTTCCCAACTTGAATTTGTGATTTTTGACCAGAAATTTAACTTGAAAATTTAAATTTACCATTCGAACCTTCATAAATCTGCCCCGAAACCGACGAAAGTTGTGAGATTTATGAAAAAACTAAAGTACGAATGGAAAATCATGCTGCTAAAAAACATTTATTCTGACAATTTCTAGGGGGAAAAAAAAAGAAGGACCTCGACTTTTACCTGGTGAAGATTTGTATTAGTGGTTTTCCTGGTTTTTACACTTCATAAATATCGGATTTTTAGAACTATTTAAAAAAAAAAAAAAGATAACCACTAATTTTTAGAGATACGTGGAAAAAAAATCAAACTCCGGTTGTAAGTAGATGACCCCCTAAGTCACACATATTTGCTTTCTACATTCAGACAGCACTGATATCAATCATGAAATGAAGAGGAGCATAATGTTTCCAGTTTACACCCCCATTACGACATCTGGGTTGGAGATGCCTTCTTCGATGATGGTCATTCAACAATGTTGGCATATGTACTATACCAAAAGGAGGGGTGTTCTAAGCAACCAACGGGATGGAGGGATGTTTGGGTGATGGTCCATGGGCACCAAAAGAACTTGATTCAACACTGATAATCTGGATTGCTTGGGTTTTTCGGGAAAAGGAATGTTTCTGAAGCCCCAGAATTTAAGGCAACACAACATTTAAAGGATAAGAAAACCTTTAAAATAAGTGAATGTAGCATTGATGAGGGGGCTATTCTAAGCACTTTTGCTTAGTACTTTCATTATTTATTTTGTTTTTATTCCAAAGATATTAAGGGATACATGTACTGTTGATATGAATGAATTGTTACAACACCGCCACCTGCTGGTCAGTTTCTGACCAGTCTGACCAGCAAGTAGTCAAGGAAGTTGTCAGGAGAAAGAAAGAGGCTGATGTTCTTCTGCTTAGGAAAGATGTGAGAAAGGTTTCTAATTTTATTCCTAAGCAGAAGAACATCAGCCTCTTTCTTTCTGCTGACAACTTCCTTGACTACTTGTTGGTCAGACTGGTGGGAAAATGACCAGCAGGTGGCGCTGTTGTAACAAAATTCATCCATATTAACAGCACATGTATCCCTTAATATCTTGGAATAAAAACAAAATGAATAATGAATTTAAAATACAAAATTGCTTAGAATAGCCCTCTCAACAATTTTACTTTCACTTATTTTAAAGGTTTACTTACCCTTTAAAGGGATACTGTCATGGAAAAAATAATTTTTTCAAAATGAATCAGTTAATAGAGCTACTCCAGCAGAATTCTGCACTGAAATCCATTTCTCAAAAGAGCAAACAGATTTTTTTATATTCAATTTTGAAATCTGACATGGGGCTAGACATTTTGTCAATTTCCCAGCTGCCCCTGGTCATGTGACTTGTGCCTGCACTTTAGGAGAGAAATGTTTTCTGGCAGGCTGCTGTTTTTCCTTCTCAATGTAACTGAATGTGTCTCAGTGGGACATGGGTTTCTACTATTGAGTGTTGTTCTTAGATCTACCAGGCAGCTGTTATCTTGTGTTAGGGAGCTGCTATCTGGTTACCTTCCCATTGTTCTTTTGTTTGGCTGCTGGGGGGGGAAAGGGAGGGGGGTGATTTCACTCCAACTTGCAGTACAGCAGTAAAGAGAGATTGAAGTTTATCAGAGCACAAGTCACATGACTTGGGGCAGCTGGGAAATTGACAAGATGTCTAGCCCCATGTCAGATTTCAAAATTGAATATAAAAAAATCTGTTTGCTCTTTTGAGAAATGGATTTCAGTGCAGAATTCTGCTGGAGCAGCACTATTAACTGATTCATTTTGAAAAAAATGTTTTTTCCCATGACAGTATCCCTTTAAACAAACCCAGTAGGATTATTTTGCCCCTTACTAGGGGTCGGTCACCATGAGGTACAAGGTTCTGTCTTATTATCACAGAGAAAAATGTTTTGAATAGGGCTCTATGGGAAACAGTGGGCCGTTGTAGGATAATAGATCCCATACGTGTAGTGGTAAATATAACTCGGCAGGATATTGTTACGCTTCTACTAAACGCTCATCAAATTCCTCTCCGAGTCTGAATATTTCAGTTCTTTTCTGTGTAATTGCCTAAGGTTCGAGTCTAATTTTGTCATCATCACCTCTCGGAATGGTCAGGTTCCTGCTCACGAGCCTCAGTCACAAGGATCCGTCAGAGAGAGGGGGGATAAGGCTGGGTCGGGAGAAGAGAACTCTGCTCTTGGCTTTAATGCCTGGGAGTTAATAAATCCCAGTCTATTTAGTGGCTTTTCTGCTCTCGCTGCTTTTATTCAGGAGAACAGAAGAAGGAATCCACGCTCACAAACCAACCGCGGAGCTCCATGTCGTGCCAGGGATACTGTATAGAGCATTTCAGGGTTCCTGTCTATTGCGCGCTGTAGGACATTCTGAACCTTTATTGGTAATTACCAGGCCGCAGAGAGAAAAATAACTTCCGTGGCAGAGGAAAAACCCGAATTCATCCTTGGCTGAGGAGCAGGGTGACTAAACCTTCTGCGTTTTTTTTTATTTCAGACGTGCAGGCCAAATGCACAGAAAATAGGCAGACGGAATAAAAATTAATGGAATCTAGGTCTAAGCATCTTCCTAATATCCACCCTCACTGAATTATTTGTACATTCCATTGATATTATCGATCGCAAATACCAGAATGTTCCAAATGGCACCCTCCTCCTTGACTAATGCCCCCTGCCCCACCCCAAACCATCGCTGAATAAAACTATAACCGAACCTGGTATAGAAATGCAGCTGAACAGCAGGGTTGCTGTCTGACCATGGGAAAGAGAACAGCCCAGGAGCAGGAAGTACAGAGAATCAGAGCTCTGTACCTGGGTAAGTACTGGGGGAGATTGGATTCACTTACCCAGGGGGAGGTTCCTGTCTGACCATGGGAAAGAGAACAGCCCAGGAGCAGGCAGTACAGAGAATCAGAGCTCTGTACCTGGGTAAGTACTGGGGGAGATTGGATTCACTTACCCAGGGGGAGGTTCCTGTCTGACCATGGGAAAGAGAACAGCCCAGGAGCAGGAAGTACAGAGAATCAGAGCTCTGTACCTGGGTAAGTACTGGGGGAGATTCACTTACCCAGGGGGAGGTTCCTGTCTGACCATGGGAAAGAGAACAGCCCAGGAGCAGGAAGTACAGAGAATCAGAGCTCTGTACCTGGGTAAGTACTGGGGGAGATTGGATTCACTTACCCAGGGGGAGGTTCCTGTCTGACCATGGGAAAGAGAACAGCCCAGGAGCAGGAAGTACAGAGAATCAGAGCTCTGTACCTGGGTAAGTACTGGGGGAGATTGGATTCACTTACCAGGGGGAGGTTCCTGTCTGACCATGGGAAAGAGAACAGCCCAGGAGCAGGAAGTACAGAGAATCAGAGCTCTGTACCTGGGTAAGTACTGGGGGAGATTGGATTCACTTACCCAGGGGGAGGTTCCTGTCTGACCATGGGAAAGAGAACAGCCCAGGAGCAGGAAGTACAGAGAATCAGAGCTCTGTACCTGGGTAAGTACTGGGGGAGATTGGATTCACTTACCAGGGGGAGGTTCCTGTCTGACCATGGGAAAGAGAACAGCCCAGGAGCAGGAAGTACAGAGAATCAGAGCTCTGTACCTGGGTAAGTACTGGGGGAGATTGGATTCACTTACCCAGGGGGAGGTTCCTGTCTGACCATGGGAAAGAGAACAGCCCAGGAGCAGGAAGTACAGAGAATCAGAGCTCTGTACCTGGGTAAGTAATGGGGGAGATTGGATTCACTTACCCAGGGGGAGGTTCCTGTCTGACCATGGGAAAGAGAACAGCCAAGGAGCAGGAAGTCCTGGAATCAAAGCTCTGTACCTGGGTAAGTACTGGGGGAGATTGGATTCACTTACCCAGGGGGAGGTTCCTGTCTGACCATGGGAAAGAGAACAGCCCAGGAGCAGGAAGTACAGAGAATCAGAGCTCTGTACCTGGGTAAGTACTGGGGGAGATTGGATTCACTTACCCAGGGGGAGGTTCCTGTCTGACCATGGGAAAGAGAACAGCTCAGGAGCAGGAAGTACAGAGAATCAGAGCTCTGTACCTGGGTAAGTACTGGGGGAGATTGGATTCACTTACCCAGGGGGAGGTTCCTGTCTGACCATGGGAAAGAGAACAGCCCAGAAGCAGGAAGTACAGAGAATCAGAGCTCTGTACCTGGGTAAGTACTGGGGGAGATTGGATTCACTTACCCAGGGGGAGGTTCCTGTCTGACCATGGGAAAGAGAACAGCCCAGGAGCAGGAAGTACAGAGAATCAGAGCTCTGTACCTGGGTAAGTACTGGGGGAGATTGGATTCACTTACCCAGGGGGAGGTTCCTGTCTGACCATGGGAAAGAGAACAGCCCAGGAGCAGGAAGTACAGAGAATCAGAGCTCTGTACCTGGGTAAGTACTGGGGGAGATTGGATTCACTTACCCAGGGGGAGGTTCCGGTCTGACCTTGGGAAAGAGAACAGCCCAGGAGCAGGAAGTACAGAGAATCAGAGCTCTGTACCTGGGTAAGTACTGGGGGAGATTGGATTCACTTACCCAGGGGGAGCTTCCTGTCTGACCATGGGAAAGAGAGCAGCCCACGAGCAGGAAGTACAGAGAATGAATGTTCTGCATCTGGGTAAGTACACTCAGCATAGGAAGCACCCAACACAACTAATGCAGACAGGACCTAAATTGCATCCCAAGAGGCCTTGAACATTAAAAAACACATTTTTAACTGCCTATGATAATCTCCTGTTCCACACATTTCAGTGGATGGATTAACTGGACCGTTTCCTGATGATTCTCAAAAGAAACAGTCGGATGAGCGGTCTCCAGTGTATCATTCCAATAAAATCCCACAAAGTCCATTTGCAGCCAAAGCAGATTGTCTTGAGCAACCTCAACTCATTGATAAATGCAAATACATTCCACTGAATATTGCATGAGTCTAAATGAGATATTGCGCACGCAAATGATATTCTTGTTGCATTATTTGCCCCATCAGGCTGCTCGTACTACAGGCATATTTAGTTGGAGAAGAAGTACCTGAAACGAAGCCAGCAGTGCATTTCCCAACATGATAATGCAACGGGTGCGGCTTCGGCCTTGCACAAGAACTTCATTGTTAAACTCCTTTTACCTGAACATCCCTTTAATCCAGGATTACCCGTATTGTGATTATATCATTTAAAGGCAAGGCCTGGTGACCAACGGCTTATGATTATTTTCTTAGGGCACAGACAAGACTACAATCACTTACCTACTAAGGCAGGTTCTTGGAGCACCCGGGGATCACTGAAAATCCGGATAAAGCGAACCGATTCCTCAATCAAGCCCACGTTTCTAAGACAAAGAAAATGTTGAACATATTACAAGTGATGAAGAGGATTTGCTCGTTACTTCCCATCGTTTCCAGCAGTGCAAGCGAGGGGTCACCATTCAATCAGATTCAGCTCAAATCCTTATTATTCAGCCCAACGGCGCCCTTAACATCACGTGACTTGAAAACACTGGGCAAGGAAAGGCGGCAAAATTTGTTCAACGGCAACGCCATTTTATGGATTTCGGTCGGAGTAGTGTAATTAGGGTTCCGCGTTTGGCCAAGCGTTTTATGGACTTTCTGGATTCGACCGCAAACATCTTTTCTGAGAAGGGAAACTTTGAGGTCTGAAGTGGCCGCACTCCCAGCCATAACACAATCCCAAAATATTACAGTGTTATAAACACCACCAGATATTTATATTTAGATTTGGATATTAAACCTCCTCCACTGTACCCTTAAAGCAACAGATACATGAAAACAAGGACGTACCCAATACCCATGAGCTTCCAAGAACATCCCATATTGACTCCCAATGCCACCCAAACTCACCTAAAGATTTGCTATAGAAAGGCAAAGTTTCACCATAAATCTCACCCTAACGGGTATTCATGGAAGGACCATCAAAAAACCCATGGGTCTAGTCTTGGGTCAGGTGGCTTCAGGAAAAGGAACTTGAGTTGAGTTGGTGGGAAAATGTCAAAATATTGGGCTGGTTTTTACTACTGGCTAATTGATATTGTCGTGTTCTGATTGGCGACAGGTGAATATATCTTAATGACCCATCTGATGATCCAATTAACTACAGGCTGGTCTAGTTCTAACGCTCTGATTGGCGACAAGTTACTCTATCCTAATTACCCGTATGATGATCCAGTTAACTACAGGCTAGTCTTGTCTGGTCAATGTTCTAATGCTCTGATTGGCTACAGGTTGATCTATCCTAATGATCCTGCTGATGATCCAAATTAACTACAGGCTGGTCAAGTCCTGTCAATGTTCTAATGCTCTGATTGGCTACAGGTTGATCTATCCTAATGATCCTGTTGATGATCCAAATTAACTACAGGCTGGTCAAGTCAGGTCAATAATCTAATGCTCTGATTGGCTACAGGTTGATCTATCCTAATGATTTGTCTGATAATCCAATCAACTACAGGCTGGTCTAGTTCTAATGCTCTGAGTGGCGACAAGTTACTCTATTCTAATTACCCGTATGATTATCCAAGTAACTACAGGCTGGTCAAGTCCGGTCAATGTTCTAATGCTCTGATTGGCTAAAGATTGATCTATCCTAATGATCCTGCTGATGATCCAAATTAACTACAGGCTGGTCAAGTCCTGTCAATGATCTAATGCTCTGATTGGCTACAGGTTGATCTATCCTAATGATCCGTCTGATGATCCAATTAACTACGGCAGGTCTAGTTCTAACGCTCTGATTGGCGACAAGTTACTCTAGCCTAATTACCCGTATGATGATCAAATTAACTTCAGGCCGGTCAATGTTCTAATGTTCTGATTGGCTAGAGGTCGATCTATCCTAATGATCCTGCTGATGATCCAAATTAACTACAGGCAGGTCTAGTTCTAATGCTCTGATTGGCGACAAGTTTCTCTATCATAATGATCCTGCTGATGATCCAAATTAACTACAGGCTGGTCAAGTCCGGTCAATGTTCTAATGTTTTGATTGGCTACAGGTTGATCTATCCTAATGATCCTGCTGATGATCCAAATTAACTACAGGCTGGTCAAGTCCGGTCAATGTTCTGATTGGCTACAGGTTGATCTATCCTAACGATCCGTCTGATGATCCAATTAACTACAGGCTGGTCTAGTTTTAACAACCTGACATTGCTGATCTTTATATTACTTGGTCTTTCAATAAAATGTACTTTTTCTTGTGACCATCTTCCAGTCACCCGGCTGCTCTGCATTTGGCAGTCCATCAGAATCAATTGGCCCTAGAAAAAGACACTGGCAGCCAGCTACCCTCCAGCACCTCCACAACATTCCACCAACATCCCCCCCCAATCTAAATAACCAGTAAAGCAAACAATCCCTTCCCCTTCATACCTCCATTTGTACTTGGACTCTCCTAGTGAATGAACCACAATGGGGATCTGGAGGCTGCAGCAATGATGTGAGCTCCTCAGAATGTTTCCTGGAGGCCCAGAGCTGCTTGGGGTCCAACCCTTGATGTTCCATCTGTTAAACAGCTCTCTGGGCTTTGTGGTGACACTGAGCAAGTATTCTCCATGTAATTAAAGGCTGAGCCTTCAGCCCCACACAGAGACCAACCGCACTCACATGCACTCACTTTCCAACAGCACGGGGTCAGCTGCAAACTCCTTTGTCTCTTTTCCTTTACCTGATAGTTATACCAGGAATATTCTATAGATTCGGGAATATTCTATGGATTCTGAAATATCCGAGGAAGGGCCCTAAATCTATTGGAACACCGTCCATAAATGAAATTAAAGCTCCACATTCCTGTAAAAGTACTTATATTAAGAAGGGATGCCGAATCCCGAAACCTGCACTTGATTTCCGATCCCTCATTTACACATTCAAATTGGAATCTAAGGAACCATGGGTGTCTGGTGAATCATTTAAGTCTGGTGAAATTATGGGTTCAGATTGGCTGAAACAATGGGCAGGTAGATATAGAAAGGCTGGAAAATGAAAATATTCATGTTGTAAACTCATTGTATAACTCAGCCTGCAGCCTTGTGCCTTTATATGGTCACAGAACAACCCCTCAGTGACTTCTAATATCCTTATCATTTACAGTAGGGGGTACATTATCCCTTATAATACATGAGTGATACTCAGAGTTCCCTGTATAACTCAGCCTGCAGCCTTGTGCCTTTATATGGTCACAGAACAACCCCTCAGTGACTTCTAATATCCTTGTCATTTACAGTAGGGGGTACATTATCCCTTATAATACATGAGTGATACTCAGAGTTCCCTGTATAACTCAGCCTGCAGCCTTGTGTCTTTATATGGTCACAGAACAACCCCTCAGTGACTTCTAATATCCTTATCATTTACAGTAGGGGGTACATTATCCCTTATAATACATGAGTGATACTCAGAGTTCCCTGTATAACTCAGCCTGCAGCCTTGTGTCTTTATATGGTCACAGAACAACCCCTCAGTGACTTCTAATATCCTTAACATTTACAGTAGGGGGTACATTATCCCTTATAATACATGAGTGATACTCAGAGTTCCCTGTATAACTCAGCCTGCAGCCTTGTGTCTTTATATGGTCACATAACCCCTCAGTGACTTCTAATATCCTTATCATTTACAGTAGGGGGTACATTATCCCTTATAATACATGAGTGATACTCAGAGTTCCCTGTATAACTCAGCCTGCAGCCTTGTGCCTTTATATGGTCACAGAACAACCCCTCAGTGACTTCTAATATCCTTATCATTTACAGTAGGGGGTACATTATCCCTTATAATACATGAGTGATACTCAGAGTTCCCTGTATAACTCAGCCTGCAGCCTTGTGCCTTTATATGGTCACAGAACAACCCCTCAGTGACGTCTAATATCCTTATCATGTACAGTAGGGGGTGTAAATCCATAGGTGATAGTATAGCACCAATGACAATGCAATTGTTAGAGATACACAGTGAGACACCTACCTGACGTTGTCCTGATTCCGCACACATTGAACGCAGGCGTTTCGCAAGCACCGGAAACATTCGGCAGAAAACTGGCAGCGACTCTCAGTAAAAGCGCCCGCAGGAGAAGAGACGGCTTTAATCTCACGTGAAACTCTAGACAAGGTTTGCAAGATCAGTCGGAATATCCGTTCTTCCGCAAGCTCCCTGTATCAACAAAAAGCCAACAAGGTGTCAGACATGGATGAAGTGAATTTAAAGGGAAACTATCACTAAGCAATTAGCTGCCCCCGTGTGAAAGTGCCAGTCCCTATATTTTATATTATATTAACTACAAAAATGGGCCAATCAGTTGCAGGTTGAGCAGCTAAGGAAAAGCTTTGGGATGGAAACAGGACCCCCATCAGTGGGTAAATGGGGACCAACCACAACAATGCGCTGCTCGGGGCAGATCACAAAAACACACGCTCCACTTATTGTCCCATTTAAAGAAAAAGAGGCTATAAAAAGGTTTTAGAATATTTTTAACATCATTCTTTGTTTTTTCCACCTGAGACCCGAGGCTTAAAACCCGAAGAGTTTGGAGTCGGCAGCGGCACATTCTGCTGGACTCCTCCATTAGTGGCGAGCCACTGGGCGGGACGTGGCACCCCATTAGGCCAAAATTAGTAAAAAGGGAATGTTACCAAACTAAACAAAAAGAAGAGCAGTAAAGGCTTTGTACTCGGGCTGTTCCTGCTTTTACTGTGGGATCCCACTCAGTTACAGTAGAGTCGTGTGAGAATATAGACAGTGTCTCTAGTGCAACTAAACGCTACCAACATAGGGAAGCAGAGTCATAAAATAAAGCAAAAACCCAAGGGGAACCAATCTATTAAAGGATAAGTAAACCTTTAAAATAAGTGAATGTAACATTGAAGAGGATGCTAGTCTAAGCACTTTTGTAATTTACATTCATTATTTATTTTGTTTTGATTCCAAGATATTAAGGGATACATGTACTGTTGATATGAACGAATTGTGTTACAACAGCGCCACCTGCTGGTCAGTTTCCCACCAGTCTGACCAGCAAGTAGTCAAGGAAGTTGTCAGGAGAAAGAAAGAGGCTGATGTTCTTCTGCTTAGGAATAAAATTAGAAACCTTTCTCACATCTTTCCTAAGCAGAAGAACATCAGCCTCTTTCTTTCTCCTGACAACTTCCTTGACTACTTGCTGGTCAGACTGGTGGGAAACTGACCAGCAGGTGGCACTGTTGGAACAAAATTCATTCCTATTAACAGTACATGTATCCCTTAATAACTTGGAATCAAAACAAAATAAATAATGAATGTAAATTACAATATTGCTTAGAATAGTCCCCTCATCAGTTTTACATTCACTTATTTTAAAGGTTAACTTATCCTTTAAAGGATAAGTTAACCTTTAAAATAAGTGAATGTAAAACTGTTGCCGGAATGATGTGTCTTGTCTGGTTTCCATTACAGAACTGAATCCGCATCTCCTTCAGTCTCAGGGATTACTTACTGCTCCCCTGGCCACAGTTCCACAGTGAATTTGGGGTTAGTTCTTTAAGATATTAGCGCTAATGAGTCTCTATACCTACATATAGGTTTAATGATTTGCATCAAGGTAGAGCAGTGCCTGGGGCATCCCCAGCAACACAGCCAGAATTATTCTCATTATGCTCAGTAACACTGACTACAAGAACTTTAATCCACAGTGTAAATTACGCCACTTCTACCATGAGCTTGAGGGCAGCACATTGACTGACAGCACTGTTTTGTTTTAAATAATAATATATTAATAATATGCCTCATAATCTGTACAGAGAGATCCCATAAAACTATGGCAGCATAGGTATTTCCTGTACTAAGCACAATTCAGCAGGAACAGTCCCCTAAGTTTGCTCATAGTCTGTACAGAGAGATCCCATAAAACTATGGCAGCATAGGTATCCCCTGTACTTAGCACAATTTAGCAGGAACAGCCCCTAAGTTTGCTCATAGTCTGTACAGAGAGATCCCATAAAACTATGATACATAGGTATTCCCTGTACTAAGCACAATTCAGCAGGAACAGTCCCCTAAATTTGCTCATAGTCTGTACAGAGAGATACCATAAAACTATGGCAGCATAGGTATTCCCTGTACTAAGCACAATTCAGCAGGAACAGTCCCCTAAGTTTGCTCATAGTCTGTACAGAGAGATCCCATAAAACTATGGCAGCATAGGTATTCCCCTGTACTAAGCACAATTCAGCAGGAACAGTCCCTAAGTTTGCTCATAGTCTGTACAGAGAGATCCCATAAAACTATGGTACATAGGTATTCCCTGTACTAAGCACAATTCAGCAGGAACAGTCCCTAAGTTTGCTCATAGTCTGTACAGAGAGATCCCATAAAACTATGGCAGTATAGGTATTCCCTGTACTAAGCACAATTCAGCAGGAACAGTCCCTAAGTTTGCTCATAGTCTGTACAGAGAGATCCCATAAAACTATGGCAGCATAGGTATTCCCTGTACTAAGCACAATTCAGCAGGAACAGTCCCTAAGTTTGCTCATAGTCTGTACAGAGAGATCCCATAAAACTATGGCAGCATAGGTATTCCCTGTACTAAGCACAATTCAGCAGGAACAGTCCCTAAGTTTGCTCATAGTCTGTACAGAGAGATCCCATAAAACTATGGTACATAGGTATTCCCTGTACTAAGCACAATTCAGCAGGAACAGTCCCTAAGTTTGCTCATAGTCTGTACAGAGAGATCCCATAAAACTATGGTACATAGGTATTCCCTGTACTAAGCACAATTCAGCAGGAACAGTCCCCTAAGTTTGCTCATAGTCTGTACAGAGAGATCCCATAAAACTATGGTACATAGGTATTCCCTGTACTAAGCACAATTCAGCAGGAACAGTCCCTAAGTTTGCTCATAGTCTGTATAGAGAGATCCCATAAAACTATGGTACATAGGTATTCCTCTGTACTAAGCACAATTCAGCAGGAACAGTCCCCTAAATTTGCTCATAGTCTGTACAGAGAGATCCCATAAAACTATGGTAAATAGGTATTCCCTGTACTAAGCACAATTCAGCAGGAACAGTCCCCTAAGTTTGCTCATAGTCTGTACAGAGAGATCCCATAAAACTATGGCAGCATAGGTATTCCCCTGTACTAAGCACAATTCAGCAGGAACAGTCCCTAAGTTTGCTCATAGTCTGTATAGAGAGATCCCATAAAACTATGGCACATAGGTATTCCCTGTACTAAGCACAATTCAGCAGGAACAGTCCCTAAGTTTGCTCATAGTCTGTACAGAGAGATCCCATAAAACTATGGCACATAGGTATTCCCTGTACTAAGCACAATTCAGCAGGAACAGTCCCTAAGTTTGCTCATAGTCTGTATAGAGAGATCCCATAAAACTATGGTACATAGGTATTCCCTGTACTAAGCACAATTCAGCAGGAACAGTCCCTAAGTTTGCTCATAGTCTGTACAGAGAGATCCCATAAAACTATGGCAGCATAGGTATTCCCCTGTACTAAGCACAATTCAGCAGGAACAGTCCCTAAGTTTGCTCATAGTCTGTATAGAGAGATCCCATAAAACTATGGTACATAGGTATTCCCTGTACTAAGCACAATTCAGCAGGAACAGTCCCTAAGTTTGCTCATAGTCTGTACAGAGAGATCCCATAAAACTATGGCAGCATAGGTATTCCCCTGTACTAAGCACAATTCAGCAGGAACAGTCCCTAAGTTTGCTCATAGTCTGTATAGAGAGATCCCATAAAACTATGGCACATAGGTATTCCCTGTACTAAGCACAATTCAGCAGGAACAGTCCCTAAGTTTGCTCATAGTCTGTACAGAGAGATCCCATAAAACTATGGCAGCATAGGTATTCCCCTGTACTAAGCACAATTCAGCAGGAACAGTCCCCTAAGTTTGCTCATAGTCTGTACAGAGAGATCCCATAAAACTATGGTACATAGGTATTCCCTGTACTAAGCACAATTCAGCAGGAACAGTCCCTAAGTTTGCTCATAGTCTGTATAGAGAGATCCCATAAAACTATGGTACATAGGTATTCCCTGTACTAAGCACAATTCAGCAGGAACAGTCCCTAAGTTTGCTCATAGTCTGTAGAGAGAGATCCCATAAAACTATGGCACATAGGTATTCCCTGTACTAAGCACAATTCAGCAGGAACAGTCCCTAAGTTTGCTCATAGTCTGTACAGAGAGATCCCATAAAACTATGGCAGCATAGGTATTCCCCTGTACTAAGCACAATTCAGCAGGAACAGTCCCTAAGTTTGCTCATAGTCTGTATAGAGAGATCCCATAAAACTATGGTACATAGGTATTCCCTGTACTAAGCACAATTCAGCAGGAACAGTCCCTAAGTTTGCTCATAGTCTGTACAGAGAGATCCCATAAAACTATGGTACATAGGTATTCCTCTGTACTAAGCACAATTCAGCAGGAACAGTCCCTAAGTTTGCTCATAGTCTGTATAGAGAGATCCCATAAAACTATGGTACATAGGTATTCCCTGTACTAAGCACAATTCAGCAGGAACAGTCCCTAAGTTTGCTCATAGTCTGTACAGAGAGATCCCATAAAACTATGGCAGCATAGGTATTCCCTGTACTAAGCACAATTCAGCAGGAACAGTCTCCTAAGTGAATTACAGTCTATACAGAGAGATGCCATTATTACGGTGTGTTTCTCTCCCCAGTGTGTATAACTCTCGTCTCTAGTGACAAGTCCCAGTAATTCACACTGTCAGTGTCTCAGAGCAGGTAATTCCTGAGTTAAATCCTGAGCAGCAGCAGCAGAGGGGGAGGAGTCAGTGTAGGGATTGAGAGACTTCTCACCTGTATGTCTCTTCCCTAAACATGTCAGTGAGCCGCCGAATAATCACTTCCCCCTCCAGTCCGACCTCTCCATTCCCGGAATCCTCCCCCAGCAGCTTCTCCAGCTCCGAACACGCACGGGCCACACGCTCCACAGGCGCCGCCATCTTGCTCAGAATCTCAACTTGCGCACTGCCATGGCTACGGAAAGTCGGTTGCCTATTGGACGACGCGACCGCAACACTGAAAATATGATTGGGCAGAGAGTGACAGCGCAAGCTTCTATTGGTCCTGAGTAATGCCTGTCAAATTATGAACACGTGGCTTTTGTTTATCCGCCTGAGGAGAACGTGAGGCGGGAATGGGTGTCAGTGTGAGTATATACTGTGTATTTATATAGCGCCAACATATTCCCCAGACCTGACATACAGTTACCGCCCAGTCACGTGTCATTCTGATATATCAGCCCTGTCACTCTCTGTCCCACTGTGACTTCTCTCCTACTCACTGATTCCAGCATCACTACTGCCCTTGTACCTACCCCCTGCACAGGAAGTGAGTACCAGATAATACACTCAGCCGTGCAAAGGAAGTAGAGACAGTCACACGAGTACCAGGAAATACACTCCCCTGTGCAAAGGAAGTAGAGACAGTCACACGAGTACCAGGAAATACACTCCCCTGTGCAAAGGAAGTAGAGACAGTCACATGAGTACCAGGAAATATACTCCCCTGTGCAAAGGAAGTAGAGACAGTCACACGAGTACCAGGAAATACACTCCCCTGTGCAAAGGAAGTAGAGACAGTCACATGAGTACCAGGAAATATACTCCCCTGTGCAAAGGAAGTAGAGACAGTCACACGAGTACCAGGAAATACACTCCCCTGTGCAAAGGAAGTAGAGACAGTCACACGAGTACCAGGAAATACACTCCCCCGTGCAAAGGAAGTAGAGACAGTCACACGAGTACCAGGAAATACACTCCCCCGTGCAAAGGAAGTAGAGACAGTCACACAAGTACCAGGAAATACACTCCCCCATGCAAAGGAAGTAGAGACAGTCACACAAGTACCAGGAAATATACTCCCCTGTACAAAGGAAGTAAAGACAGTCACACGAGTACCAGGAGATACACTCCCCTGTGCAAAGGAAGTAGAGACAGTCACACGAGTACCAGGAAATACACTCCCCTGTGCAAAGGAAGTAGAGACAGTCACACGAGTACCAGGAAATACACTCCCCCGTGCAAAGGAAGTAGAGACAGTTACACGAGTACCAGGAAATACACTCCCCTGTGCAAAGGAAGTAGAGACAGTCACACGAGTACCAGGAAATACACTCCCCTGTGCAAAGGAAGTAGAGACAGTCACACGAGTACCAGGAAATACACTCCCCCGTGCAAAGGAAGTAGAGACAGTTACACGAGTACCAGGAAATACACTCCCCCGTGCAAAGGAAGTAGAGACAGTCACACGAGTACCAGGAAATACACTCCCCTGTGCAAAGGAAGTAGAGACAGTCACACGAGTACCAGATAATACACTCCCCCATGCAAAGGAAGTAGAGACAGTCACACAAGTACCAGGAAATATACTCCCCTGTACAAAGGAAGTAAAGACAGTCACACGAGTACCAGGAGATACACTCCCCTGTGCAAAGGAAGTAGAGACAGTCACACGAGTACCAGGAAATACACTCCCCTGTGCAAAGGAAGTAGAGACAGTCACACGAGTACCAGGAAATACACTCCCCCGTGCAAAGGAAGTAGAGACAGTTACACGAGTACCAGGAAATACACTCCCCTGTGCAAAGGAAGTAGAGACAGTCACACGAGTACCAGGAAATACACTCCCCTGTGCAAAGGAAGTAGAGACAGTCACACGAGTACCAGGAAATACACTCCCCCGTGCAAAGGAAGTAGAGACAGTTACACGAGTACCAGGAAATACACTCCCCCGTGCAAAGGAAGTAGAGACAGTCACACGAGTACCAGGAAATACACTCCCCTGTGCAAAGGAAGTAGAGACAGTCACACGAGTACCAGATAATACACTCCCCCATGCAAAGGAAGTAGAGACAGTCACACAAGTACCAGGAAATATACTCCCCTGTACAAAGGAAGTAAAGACAGTCACACGAGTACCAGGAGATACACTCCCCTGTGCAAAGGAAGTAGAGACAGTCACACGAGTACCAGGAAATACACTCCCCTGTGCAAAGGAAGTAGAGACAGTCACACGAGTACCAGGAAATACACTCCCCCGTGCAAAGGAAGTAGAGACAGTTACACGAGTACCAGGAAATACACTCCCCTGTGCAAAGGAAGTAGAGACAGTCACACGAGTACCAGGAAATACACTCCCCTGTGCAAAGGAAGTAGAGACAGTCACACGAGTACCAGGAAATACACTCCCCCGTGCAAAGGAAGTAGAGACAGTTGCACGAGTACCAGGAAATACACTCCCCTGTGCAAAGGAAGTAAAGACAGTCACACGAGTACCAGGAAATACACTCCCCCGTGCAAAGGAAGTAGAGACAGTTACACGAGTACCAGGAAATACACTCCCCCCGTGCAAAGGAAGTAGAGACAGTCACACGAGTACCAGGAAATACACCCCCGTGCAAAGGAAGTAGAGACAGTTACACGAGTACCAGGAAATACACTCCCCCCGTGCAAAGGAAGTAGAGACAGTCACACGAGTACCAGGAAGTACACTCCCCCGTGCAAAGAAAGTAGAGACAGTCACACGAGTACCAGGAAATACACTCCCTCCGTGCAAAGGAAGAAGAGACAGTCACACGAGTACCAGGAAATACACTCCCCCGTGCAAAGGAAGCAGAGACAGTCACACGAGTACCCGGAAATACACTCCCCCGTGCAAAGGAAGTAGAGACAGTCACACGAGTACCAGGAAGTACACTCCCCCGTGCAAAGAAAGTAGAGACAGTCACACGAGTACCAGGAAATACACTCCCCCGTGCAAAGGAAGTAGAGACAGTCACACGAGTACCCGGAAATACACTCCCCCGTGCAAAGGAAGTAGAGACAGTCACACGAGTACCCGGAAATACACTCCCCCGTGCAAAGGAAGTAGAGACAGTCACACGGGTACCAGATAATACACTCCCCTGTACAAAGGAAGTAAAGACAGTCACACGAGTACCAGGAGATACACTCCCCTGTGCAAAGGAAGTAGAGACAGTCACACGAGTACCAGGAAATACACTCCCCTGTGCAAAGGAAGTAGAGACAGTCACACGAGTACCAGGAAATACACTCCCCTGTGCAAAGGAAGTAGAGACAGTCACACGAGTACCAGGAAATACACTCCCCTGTGCAAAGGAAGTAGAGACAGTCACACGAGTACCAGGAAATACACTCCCCCGTGCAAAGGAAGTAGAGACAGTTACACGAGTACCAGGAAATACACTCCCCTGTGCAAAGGAAGTAAAGACAGTCACACGAGTACCAGGAAATACACTCCCCCGTGCAAAGGAAGTAGAGACAGTCACACGAGTACCAGGAAATACACTCCCCCGTGCAAAGGAAGTAGAGACAGTTACACGAGTACCAGGAAATACACTCCCCCCGTGCAAAGGAAGTAGAGACAGTCACACGAGTACCAGGAAATACACTCCCCCGTGCAAAGGAAGTAGAGACAGTTACACGAGTACCAGGAAATACACTCCCCCCGTGCAAAGGAAGTAGAGACAGTCACACGAGTACCAGGAAGTACACTCCCCCGTGCAAAGAAAGTAGAGACAGTCACACGAGTACCAGGAAATACACTCCCTCCGTGCAAAGGAAGAAGAGACAGTCACACGAGTACCAGGAAATACACTCCCCCGTGCAAAGGAAGCAGAGACAGTCACACGAGTACCCGGAAATACACTCCCCCGTGCAAAGGAAGTAGAGACAGTCACACGAGTACCAGGAAGTACACTCCCCCGTGCAAAGGAAGTAGAGACAGTCACACGAGTACCCGGAAATACACTCCCCCGTGTAAAGGAAGTAGAGACAATCACACAAGAACCCGGAAATACACTCCCCCGTGTAAAGGAAGCAGAGACAGTCTTCCCCTATCTCTCGTAATCGCTGTGATAATGTGGGAGCTGCAGCCCCGTGGCACATACACCAGCATATGATAAATAGCGGAAAATCCCTCTCTATGTCTGTATTCTCTCATACGGCCAAAGGGGCTTTTCTGGACCCCCCCTTAGTGTTTGCTCCATTCTCTGCTTTTCTCTCTCCCCTCCTCACCTGTAAGACAAATACAAAAAGGTGGAGAGACTGTTGATGAGCAGTGAATGCTGCAGACTGTAGTGGAATCAGAGAGCTTTATTCCTTATTGATGGGACACAGGGAGGGTGAGTGACAGAGCTTTAGGCTGTTCCTGGGAACCATCACAAACCTGTCAGTTCTGCCCAAGTATTTTGTCTTTATTTTCAAGTAATTTTACATTGTCGGTGTTGCATTTCTCATTTTCATAAATCATCGCTCCGAGGCCCCTGGGTATAAAGTTACCTTTGTAGGCTGCAGCTACTGGGATGTACGAAACTTGAAAATATCCCATTCTGCAAAGTATTGTTTTGTATTTTGGGAACAACACACCTTTCCATTAACATAAATCTTCTCTTTTAGGACCCTATTTTGACACATTTTAATGCCCTTTGGTGCTTTATGAAAGAATTCCTTACATTTGCTCATATCCTGCACAGAGAGATACTTTGAGATCATTAGGCCTCGAGCTGGTGACCATTATATCTCAAGTTAGTAACCATTAGATCTCAAGCTGGTGACTATTAGGCCTCAAGTTGGTGACCATTAGCTTTCAAGATGGTGATCATTAGCTCTCAAGCTGGTGACCATTAGCTTTCTAGCTGGTGACAATTAGCTCTCAAGCTGATGATCATTAGCTCTCAAGCCGGTGACCATTAGCTCTCAAGCTGGTGAACATTAGCTCTCAAGCTGTTGACCATTTGTTCTCAAACTGGTGGTCATTAGCTCTCAAGTTGATGACCATTAGCTATCAAGCTGGTGACCATTAGATCTCAAGCTGGTGATCATTAGCTCTCAAGCTGGTGAGCATTAGCTTTCTAGCTGGTGACCATTAGCTCTCAAGCTGGTGAACATTAGCTCTCAAGCTGGTGAACATTAGCTCTCAAGCTGTTGACTATTAGGCCTCAAGTTGGTGACCATTAGCTTTCAAGATGGTGATCATTAGCTCTCAAGCTGGTGACCATTAGCTTTCTAGCTGGTGACCATTAGCTCTCAAGCTGGTGAACATTAGCTCTCAAGCTGTTGATCATTAGCCATCAAGCTGGTGATCATTAGCTCTCAAGCGGTTGACCATTAGCTTTACAGCTAGTGATCATTAAATCTCAAGCTGGTGACAATAAGATCTCAAACTGGTGTCAATTAGACCTAAAGCTGGTGACCATTAGACTTCAAGCTGGTGACCATTAGCTCTCAAGCTGGTGATCATTAGATCTTTAAGCTGGTGACCAATAGCTCTCAAGCTGGTGACCATTAGCTCTCAAGCTGGTGACCATTAGACCTTCAAGCTGGTGACCAATAGCTCTCAAGCTGATGACCATTAGCTCTCAAGCTGGTGACCATTACACCTTCAAGCTGGTGACCATTAGATCTCAAGCTGGTGATCATTAGCTCTCAAGCTGGTGACCATAAGCTTTCTATCTGGTGACCATTAGCCCTCAAGCTGGTGAACATTAGCTCTCAAGCTGGTGATTATTATCTCTCAAGCTGGTGACCATTAGATCTCAAGCAAGCTGGTGACCATTAGCTTTCTAGCTGGTGACCATTAGCTCTCAAGCTGGTAAACATTCGCTCTCAAGATGGTGATCATTAGATCTCAAGCTGTTGACCATTTGTACTCAAACTGGTGGCCATTAGCTCTCAAGTTGGTGACCATTAGCTATCAAGCTGGTGACCATTAGATCTCAAGCTGGTGATCATTAGCTCTGAAGCTGGTGAGCATTAGCTTTCTAGCTGGTGACCATTAGCTCTCAAGCTGGTGAACATTAGCTCTCAAGCTGGTGAACATTAGCTCTCAAGCTGATGACTATTAGGCCTCAAGTTGGTGACCATTAGATTTCAAGATGTTGATCATTAGCTCTCAAGCTGGTGACCATTAGATTTCTAGCTGGTGACCATTAGCTCTCAAGCTGGTGAACATTAGCTCTCAAGCTGGTGATCATTAGCCCTCAAGCTGGTGATCATTAGCTCTCAAGCTGTTGACCATTAGTTTTACAGCTGTTGATCATTAGCTCTCAAGCTGGTGACCATTAGGCATCAATCTGGTGACCATTATGCCCCATGCTGGTGACCATTATGCACCATGCTGGTGACCTTTAGGCTGGTGATCATTAAATCTCAAGCTGGTGACTATAAGATCTCAAGCTGGTGTCAATTAGACCTAAAGCTGGTGACCATTAGACTTCAAGCTGGTGACCATTAAACCTCAAGCCGGTGACCATTAGACCTCAAGCTGGTGACCATTAGATCTCAAGCTGGTGACCATTAGATCTCAAGCTGGTGATCATAGGCTCTCAAGCTGGTGAGCATTAGCTTTCTAGCTGGTGACCATTAGCTCTCAAGCTGGTGAACATTAGCTCTCAAGCTGGTGAACATTAGCTCTCAAGCTGGTGACTATTAGGCCTCAAGTTGGTGACCATTAGCTTTCAAGATGGTGATCATTAGCTCTCAAGCTGGGTGAACATTAGCTGTCAAGCTGATGATCATTAGCTCTCAAGCTGGTGACCATGTGATCTCAAACTGGTGGTCATTAGCTCTCAAAGTTGGTGACCATTAACTCTCAAGCTGGTGACCATTAGCTCTCAAACTGGTGACCATTAGATCTCAAGCTGGTGACCATTAGACTTCAAGCTTGTGACCATTAGATCTCAAGCTGGTGATCATAAGCTCTGAAGCTGGTTACCATTATATCTTCAAGCTAGTGACCAATAGCTCTCAAGCTGGTGACCATTATCTTTCTAGCTGGTGACCATTAGCTCTCAAGCTGGTGAACATTAGCTCTCAAGCTGGTGACTATTAGGCCTCAAGTTGGTGACCATTAGCTTTCAAACTGGTGATCATAAGCTCTCAAGCTGGTGACCATTAGCTTTCTAGCTGGTGACCATTAGCTCTCAAGCTGGTGATCATTTGCTCTCAAGCTGGTGACTATTAGGCCTCAAGTTGGTGACCATTAGCTTTCAAGCTGGTGATCATAAGCTCTCAAGCTGGTGACCATTAGCTTTCTAGCTGGTGACCATTAGCTCTCAAGCTGGTGATCATTAGCTCTCATGCTGGTGACTATTAGGCCTCAAGTTGGTGACCATTAGCTTTCAAGCTGGTGATCATTAGCTCTCAAGCTGGTGACCATAAGGCCTCAAGATGGTGACCATTAGGCCCCATGCTGGTGACCATTAGACTTCAAGCTGGTGACCATTAGACTTCAAGCCGGTGACCATTAGACCTCAAGCTGGTGACCATTAGATCTCAAGCTGGTGACCATTAGATCTCAAGCTGTTGACAATTACATCTCAAGCTGGTGACCATTAGTTCTCAAGCTGGTGACTATTTAGCTCTCAAGTTCGTGACCATTAGATCTCAAGCTGGTGACCATTAGCTCTCAAGCTGGTGACCATTAGATCTCATGCTGGTGATAGTTAACTCTCAAGCTGGTGACAATTAGCTTTCTAGCTGGTAACCATTAGCTCTCAAGCTGGTGAACATTAGCTGTCAAACTGGTGGTCATTAGCTCTCAAGCTGGTGACCATTAGCTTTTTAGCTGGTGACCCTTATCTCTCAAGATGGTGATCATAAGCTCTGAAGCTGGTGACTATTAGATCTCAAGCTGGTGACAATTAGACCTAATGCTGGTGACCATTAGACTTCAAGCTGGTGACCATTAGACTTCAAGCTGGTGACCATTAGATCTGAAGCTGGTGATCATAAGCTCTGAAGCTGGTTACCATTAGATCTTCAAGCTGGTGATCATTAGCTCTCAAGCTGGTTACCATTAGCTTTCAAGCTGGTGACCATTAGATCTCATCCTGGTGACAATTAGATTTGAAGTTGGTGAAAATTAGATCTCAACCTGATGATAAATAGATCTGAAGCTGGTGTCCATTAGACCTCAGGCTGGTGACCAAATTATTTTCAGTACAGAAAACTTACAGTTCCCAGGACAGTGGCAGAGCCTCATATGATGTCAATTTGGTAAAGTATGGCCGCCCCTTAAAGGTGCCATTCAGAGATGATTTTCATCTGTTATTTATTTGTGATTTATAAATGAACTCATTCTTGTTCAGCAGGACTCCCTTCTGGATTTCTACCTTTCTCCGCTCACACCGTGGCCGAATTCTAGCTTAGGGCAGAGTAAAACTTTCCATTTTTTCAACGCCATTGTTTTTATCAGGAAAGCGAGACAATGTCATTGTAAATAGCCTTATGTTAATCCTTGTTGCCTGCGAGCCAGGATAGGAGATACCCGGCACCCCCTCAGCCTTTTGTAGAGTGTTAGACAGCCCCGGGTCAGAGATCTGACACCCCTTCTATAAAGCCCTATATCCGCAGGCCTAGATGACAGGCCCTAATGTGCTTTCATAATACACAATATCTACTGGACAAGTCTTTTAGCACTCGGGTCTCACACTGTATCACACAAAGGAACGTCTTCTCTCTGTAATATTCCAAAAATGCTCCTGAGAAAACACTCCGGGACACTTGAGTTTCTTCTCTCTCTCTTACAACCGACACAAAAATATCAAATAGACTGAAAGGAATGCACCTGCCGTGCTCGTCTGTCTAGCGACATCTAGTGGCTGATTCAGACATTACACTGCCCCCCACCTCTCCCACTTCTAGAAATCCCCCCCTAACATTCAGATTTCATGGACCCGTCAAAAAAAACAATGTACTGTTAATTGCAATGCGAAGGGGCGTGGGGCAAATCCGGCTAATTATCTCCCCCTGAAGGGAAGCTTTGTCTTTGGAACTTACTGTCGCCTTTCATAGACCTGTTACCATCAAGCCTTTTCTTTTCCTATTCAGGGAAGGTCGGGCAAATTAGAAATGGAACTGTCTAGAACTTCCCCGTGCAATTAAACATTCAGATTCAATTAGGGGGCCCCATTCATATAGTCCAATCAGTGCAGGAGTATTCTGTATAGAATTCAACAAAACAGTCCTTTCTGTTAACTGAATCATCTGTTTAACTGAGACATTTCCATAAAGTGCTGGTGAGTTGCAAAAATACACACAATAAAATAGAAAGTGACAAAATGCCTCTGTAATAAAGATATCTGTGCAGTCACTGGGACAGAATGATCTGTTATACAGATAGCTAGAATCTCAGCTGCCATAAAGCAGGACAGGACTGCTGCTTACAATGGGGATCAGATAGGATCTGTGCAGCCACTGGGACAGAATGTTCTGTTATACAGATAGCTAGAATCTCAGCTGCCATAAAGCAGGACAGGACTGCTGCTTACAATGGGGATCAGATAGGATCTGTGCAGCCACTGGGACAGAATGTTCTGTTATACAGATAGCTAGAATCTCAGCTGCCATAAAGCAGGACAGGACTGCTGCTTACAATGGGGATCAGATAGGATCTGTGCAGCCACTGGGACAGAATGTTCTGTTATACAGATAGCTAGAATCTCAACTGCCATAAAGCAGGACAGGACTGCTGCTTCCAATGGGGATCAGATAGGATCTGTGCAGCCACTGGGACAGAATGTTCTGTTATACAGATAGCTAGAATCTCAGCTGCCATAAAGCAGGACAGGACTGTTGCTTCCAATGGGGATCAGATAGGATCTGTGCAGCCACTGGGACAGAATGTTCTGTTATACAGATAGCTAGAATCTCAGCTGCCATAAAGCAGTGCAGGACTGCTGCTTACAATGGGGATCAGATAGGATCTGTGCAGCCACTGAGACAGAATGTTCTGTTATACAGATAGCTAGAATCTCAGCTGCCATAAAGCAGGACAGGACTGCTGCTTCCAATGGGGATCAGATAGGATCTGTGCAGCCACTGGGACAGAATGTTCTGTTATACAGATAGCTAGAATCTCAGCTGCCATAAAGCAGTGCAGGACTGCTGCTTACAATGGGGATCAGATAGGATCTGTGCAGCCACTGGGACAGAATGTTCTGTTATACAGATAGCTAGAATCTCAGCTGCCATAAAGCAGGACAGGACTGTTGCTTACAATGGGGATCAGATAGGATCTGTGCAGCCACTGGGACAGAATGTGTGTGTGTGTCCCTTTAATTAGCCCCAAGTGGATGGGTTTTGCACGGGAGGGGGGTATCACTTTATCTAATACGTCTGGCTGTTGAGTTGGAAGCAAATCATATTTTAGTGGATATGACATGGGGAAGCTTCTGCCTGTAGGAATCTGTCCAAATTGGCAGTTAGGATTCTGTGTCGGTATAAAACCAGCCTGTACTTGCTGTTTGGGGGTTATTAAGGGAGGAAGGAATGTGCAGAGCTGTCAGACCTACAGAATAATGAGAATGTACCAACAGTCTGTAGAGCCGATGGCAGGGGACCCAGTTGGTACTTTCTCCGTCTCCTGGTGCCCAAATATGTAACGACCCAAAGTGCCAGAACCTCACAGTTACTGCCCAATGTTGTTCTGTGGAGCTCCCCAATATCCATTCATTCCTCATTCTCACTGGGTTTATAGTTCTGTGTAACTGTCATTGTGTCTGTCCCTTTCTCTGCACTGCTGCTTCTGACTCCTGATACAACTTCCCAATATCCATTCATTCCTCATTCTCACTGGGTTTATAGTTCTGTGTAACTGTCATTGTGTCTGTCCCTTTCTCTGCACTGCTGCCTCTGACTCCTGATACAACTTCCCAATATCCATTCATTCCTCATTCTCACTGGGTTTATAGTTCTGTGTAACTGTCATTGTGTCTGTCCCTTTCTCTTCTCTGCACTGCTGGTTCTGACTCCTGATACAACTTCCGAATATCCATTCATTCCTCATTCTCACTGGGTTTATAGTTCTGTGTAACTGTCATTGTGTCTGTCCCTTTCTCTTCTCTGCACTGCTGCTTCTGACTCCTGATACAACTTCCCAATATCCATTCATTCCTCATTCTCACTGGGTTTATAGTTCTGTGTAACTGTCATTGTGTCTGTCCCTTTCTCTTCTCTGCACTGCTGCTTCTGACTCCTGATACAACTTCCCAATATCCATTCATTCCTCATTCTCACTGGGTTTATAGTTCTGTGTAACTGTCATTGTGTCTGTCCCTTTCTCTTCTCTGCACTGCTGCTTCTGACTCCTGATACAACTTCCCAATATCCATTCATTCCTCATTCTCACTGGGTTTATAGTTCTGTGTAACTGTCATTGTGTCTGTCCCTTTCTCTTCTCTGCACTGCTGCTTCTGACTCCTGATACAACTTCCCAATATCCATTCATTCCTCATTCTCACTGGGTTTATAGTTCTGTGTAACTGTCATTGTGTCTGTCCCTTTCTCTTCTCTGCACTGCTGCTTCTGACTCCTGATACAACTTCCCAATATCCATTCATTCCTCATTCTCACTGGGTTTATAGTTCTGTGTAACTGTCATTGTGTCTGTCCCTTTCTCTTCTCTGCACTGCTGCTTCTGACTCCTGATACAACTTCCCAATATCCATTCATTCCTCATTCTCACTGGGTTTATAGTTCTGTGTAACTGTCATTGTGTCTGTCCCTTTCTCTGCACTGCTGCTTCTGACTCCTGATACAACTTCCCAATATCCATTCATTCCTCATTCTCACTGGGTTTATAGTTCTGTGTAACTGTCATTGTGTCTGTCCCTTTCTCTGCACTGCTGCCTCTGACTCCTGATACAACTTCCCAATATCCATTCATTCCTCATTCTCACTGGGTTTATAGTTCTGTGTAACTGTCATTGTGTCTGTCCCTTTCTCTTCTCTGCACTGCTGCCTCTGACTCCTGATACAACTTCCCAATATCCATTCATTCCTCATTCTCACTGGGTTTATAGTTCTGTGTAACTGTCATTGTGTCTGTCCCTTTCTCTTCTCTGCACTGCTGCTTCTGACTCCTGATACAACTTCCCAATATCCATTCATTCCTCATTCTCACTGGGTTTATAGTTCTGTGTAACTGTCATTGTGTCTGTCCCTTTCTCTTCTCTGCACTGCTGCTTCTGACTCCTGATACAACTTCCCAATATCCATTCATTCCTCATTCTCACTGGGTTTATAGTTCTGTGTAACTGTCATTGTGTCTGTCCCTTTCTCTTCTCTGCACTGCTGCTTCTGACTCCTGATACAACTTCCCAATATCCATTCATTCCTCATTCTCACTGGGTTTATAGTTCTGTGTAACTGTCATTGTGTCTGTCCCTTTCTCTGCACTGCTGCCTCTGACTCCTGATACAACTTCCCAATATCCATTCATTCCTCATTCTCACTGGGTTTATAGTTCTGTGTAACTGTCATTGTGTCTGTCCCTTTCTCTGCACTGCTGCCTCTGACTCCTGATACAACTTCCCAATATCCATTCATTCCTCATTCTCACTGGGTTTATAGTTCTGTGTAACTGTCATTGTGTCTGTCCCTTTCTCTTCTCTGCACTGCTGGTTCTGACTCCTGATACAACTTCCGAATATCCATTCATTCCTCATTCTCACTGGGTTTATAGTTCTGTGTAACTGTCATTGTGTCTGTCCCTTTCTCTTCTCTGCACTGCTGCTTCTGACTCCTGATACAACTTCCCAATATCCATTCATTCCTCATTCTCACTGGGTTTATAGTTCTGTGTAACTGTCATTGTGTCTGTCCCTTTCTCTTCTCTGCACTGCTGCTTCTGACTCCTGATACAACTTCCCAATATCCATTCATTCCTCATTCTCACTGGGTTTATAGTTCTGTGTAACTGTCATTGTGTCTGTCCCTTTCTCTTCTCTGCACTGCTGCTTCTGACTCCTGATACAACTTCCCAATATCCATTCATTCCTCATTCTCACTGGGTTTATAGTTCTGTGTAACTGTCATTGTGTCTGTCCCTTTCTCTGCACTGCTGCCTCTGACTCCTGATACAACTTCCCAATATCCATTCATTCCTCATTCTCACTGGGTTTATAGTTCTGTGTAACTGTCATTGTGTCTGTCCCTTTCTCTGCACTGCTGCCTCTGACTCCTGATACAACTTCCCAATATCCATTCATTCCTCATTCTCACTGGGTTTATAGTTCTGTGTAACTGTCATTGTGTCTGTCCCTTTCTCTTCTCTGCACTGCTGGTTCTGACTCCTGATACAACTTCCGAATATCCATTCATTCCTCATTCTCACTGGGTTTATAGTTCTGTGTAACTGTCATTGTGTCTGTCCCTTTCTCTTCTCTGCACTGCTGCTTCTGACTCCTGATACAACTTCCCAATATCCATTCATTCCTCATTCTCACTGGGTTTATAGTTCTGTGTAACTGTCATTGTGTCTGTCCCTTTCTCTTCTCTGCACTGCTGCTTCTGACTCCTGATACAACTTCCCAATATCCATTCATTCCTCATTCTCACTGGGTTTATAGTTCTGTGTAACTGTCATTGTGTCTGTCCCTTTCTCTTCTCTGCACTGCTGCTTCTGACTCCTGATACAACTTCCCAATATCCATTCATTCCTCATTCTCACTGGGTTTATAGTTCTGTGTAACTGTCATTGTGTCTGTCCCTTTCTCTGCACTGCTGCCTCTGACTCCTGATACAACTTCCCAATATCCATTCATTCCTCATTCTCACTGGGTTTATAGTTCTGTGTAACTGTCATTGTGTCTGTCCCTTTCTCTGCACTGCTGCCTCTGACTCCTGATACAACTTCCCAATATCCATTCATTCCTCATTCTCACTGGGTTTATAGTTCTGTGTAACTGTCATTGTGTCTGTCCCTTTCTCTTCTCTGCACTGCTGGTTCTGACTCCTGATACAACTTCCGAATATCCATTCATTCCTCATTCTCACTGGGTTTATAGTTCTGTGTAACTGTCATTGTGTCTGTCCCTTTCTCTTCTCTGCACTGCTGCTTCTGACTCCTGATACAACTTCCCAATATCCATTCATTCCTCATTCTCACTGGGTTTATAGTTCTGTGTAACTGTCATTGTGTCTGTCCCTTTCTCTTCTCTGCACTGCTGCTTCTGACTCCTGATACAACTTCCCAATATCCATTCATTCCTCATTCTCACTGGGTTTATAGTTCTGTGTAACTGTCATTGTGTCTGTCCCTTTCTCTTCTCTGCACTGCTGCTTCTGACTCCTGATACAACTTCCCAATATCCATTCATTCCTCATTCTCACTGGGTTTATAGTTCTGTGTAACTGTCATTGTGTCTGTCCCTTTCTCTTCTCTGCACTGCTGCTTCTGACTCCTGATACAACTTCCCAATATCCATTCATTCCTCATTCTCACTGGGTTTATAGTTCTGTGTAACTGTCATTGTGTCTGTCCCTTTCTCTTCTCTGCACTGCTGCTTCTGACTCCTGATACAACTTCCCAATATCCATTCATTCCTCATTCTCACTGGGTTTATAGTTCTGTGTAACTGTCATTGTGTCTGTCCCTTTCTCTTCTCTGCACTGCTGCTTCTGACTCCTGATACAACTTCCCAATATCCATTCATTCCTCATTCTCACTGGGTTTATAGTTCTGTGTAACTGTCATTGTGTCTGTCCCTTTCTCTTCTCTGCACTGCTGCTTCTGACTCCTGATACAACTTCCCAATATCCATTCATTCCTCATTCTCACTGGGTTTATAGTTCTGTGTAACTGTCATTGTGTCTGTCCCTTTCTCTGCACTGCTGCTTCTGACTCCTGATACAACTTCCCAATATCCATTCATTCCTCATTCTCACTGGGTTTATAGTTCTGTGTAACTGTCATTGTGTCTGTCCCTTTCTCTTCTCTGCACTGCTGCCTCTGACTCCTGATACAACTTCCCAATATCCATTCATTCCTCATTCTCACTGGGTTTATAGTTCTGTGTAACTGTCATTGTGTCTGTCCCTTTCTCTTCTCTGCACTGCTGCCTCTGACTCCTGATACAACTTCCCAATATCCATTCATTCCTCATTCTCACTTGGTTTATAGTTCTGTGTAACTGTCATTGTGTCTGTCCCTTTCTCTGCACTGCTGCTTCTGACTCCTGATACAACTTCCCAATATCCATTCATTCCTCATTCTCACTGGGTTTATAGTTCTGTGTAACTGTCATTGTGTCTGTCCCTTTCTCTGCACTGCTGCCTCTGACTCCTGATACAACTTCCCAATATCCATTCATTCCTCATTCTCACTGGGTTTATAGTTCTGTGTAACTGTCATTGTGTCTGTCCCTTTCTCTGCACTGCTGCTTCTGACTCCTGATACAACTTCCCAATATCCATTCATTCCTCATTCTCACTGGGTTTATAGTTCTGTGTAACTGTCATTGTGTCTGTCCCTTTCTCTGCACTGCTGCTTCTGACTCCTGATACAACTTCCCAATATCCATTCATTCCTCATTCTCACTGGGTTTATAGTTCTGTGTAACTGTCATTGTGTCTGTCCCTTTCTCTGCACTGCTGCCTCTGACTCCTGATACAACTTCCCAATATCCATTCATTCCTCATTCTCACTGGGTTTATAGTTCTGTGTAACTGTCATTGTGTCTGTCCCTTTCTCTGCACTGCTGCTTCTGACTCCTGATACAACTTCCCAATATCCATTCATTCCTCATTCTCACTGGGTTTATAGTTCTGTGTAACTGTCATTGTGTCTGTCCCTTTCTCTGCACTGCTGCTTCTGACTCCTGATACAACTTCCCAATATCCATTCATTCCTCATTCTCACTGGGTTTATAGTTCTGTGTAACTGTCATTGTGTCTGTCCCTTTCTCTTCTCTGCAGTGCTGCTTCTGACTCCTGATACAACTCCCCAATATCCATTCATTCCTCATTCTCACTGGGTTTATAGTTCTGTGTAACTGTCATTGTGTCTGTCCCTTTCTCTTCTCTGCACTGCTGCCTCTGACTCCTGATACAACTTCCCAATATCCATTCATTCCTCATTCTCACTGGGTTTATAGTTCTGTGTAACTGTCATTGTGTCTGTCCCTTTCTCTGCACTGCTGCTTCTGACTCCTGATACAACTTCCCAATATCCATTCATTCCTCATTCTCACTGGGTTTATAGTTCTGTGTAACTGTCATTGTGTCTGTCCCTTTCTCTTCTCTGCACTGCTGCTTCTGACTCCTGATACAACTTCCCAATATCCATTCATTCCTCATTCTCACTGGGTTTATAGTTCTGTGTAACTGTCATTGTGTCTGTCCCTTTCTCTGCACTGCTGCTTCTGACTCCTGATACAACTTCCCAATATCCATTCATTCCTCATTCTCACTGGGTTTATAGTTCTGTGTAACTGTCATTGTGTCTGTCCCTTTCTCTTCTCTGCACTGCTGCTTCTGACTCCTGATACAACTTCCCAATATCCATTCATTCCTCATTCTCACTGGGTTTATAGTTCTGTGTAACTGTCATTGTGTCTGTCCCTTTCTCTTCTCTGCACTGCTGCTTCTGACTCCTGATACAACTTCCCAATATCCATTCATTCCTCATTCTCACTGGGTTTATAGTTCTGTGTAACTGTCATTGTGTCTGTCCCTTTCTCTGCACTGCTGCCTCTGACTCCTGATACAACTTCCCAATATCCATTCATTCCTCATTCTCACTGGGTTTATAGTTCTGTGTAACTGTCATTGTGTCTGTCCCTTTCTCTGCACTGCTGCTCTGACTCCTGATACAACTTCCCAATATCCATTCATTCCTCATTCTCACTGGGTTTATAGTTCTGTGTAACTGTCATTGTGTCTGTCCCTTTCTCTTCTCTGCACTGCTGGTTCTGACTCCTGATACAACTTCCCGAATATCCATTCATTCCTCATTCTCACTGGGTTTATAGTTCTGTGTAACTGTCATTGTGTCTGTCCCTTTCTCTTCTCTGCACTGCTGCTTCTGACTCCTGATACAACTTCCCAATATCCATTCATTCCTCATTCTCACTGGGTTTATAGTTCTGTGTAACTGTCATTGTGTCTGTCCCTTCTCTTCTCTGCACTGCTGCTTCTGACTCCTGATACAACTTCCCAATATCCATTCATTCCTCATTCTCACTGGGTTTATAGTTCTGTGTAACTGTCATTGTGTCTGTCCCTTTCTCTTCTCTGCACTGCTGCTTCTGACTCCTGATACAACTTCCCAATATCCATTCATTCCTCATTCTCACTGGGTTTATAGTTCTGTGTAACTGTCATTGTGTCTGTCCCTTTCTCTTCTCTGCACTGCTGCTTCTGACTCCTGATACAACTTCCCAATATCCATTCATTCCTCATTCTCACTGGGTTTATAGTTCTGTGTAACTGTCATTGTGTCTGTCCCTTTCTCTGCACTGCTGCCTCTGACTCCTGATACAACTTCCCAATATCCATTCATTCCTCATTCTCACTGGGTTTATAGTTCTGTGTAACTGTCATTGTGTCTGTCCCTTTCTCTTCTCTGCACTGCTGGTTCTGACTCCTGATACAACTTCCGAATATCCATTCATTCCTCATTCTCACTGGGTTTATAGTTCTGTGTAACTGTCATTGTGTCTGTCCCTTTCTCTTCTCTGCACTGCTGCTTCTGACTCCTGATACAACTTCCCAATATCCATTCATTCCTCATTCTCACTGGGTTTATAGTTCTGTGTAACTGTCATTGTGTCTGTCCCTTTCTCTTCTCTGCACTGCTGCTTCTGACTCCTGATACAACTTCCCAATATCCATTCATTCCTCATTCTCACTGGGTTTATAGTTCTGTGTAACTGTCATTGTGTCTGTCCCTTTCTCTTCTCTGCACTGCTGCTTCTGACTCCTGATACAACTTCCCAATATCCATTCATTCCTCATTCTCACTGGGTTTATAGTTCTGTGTAACTGTCATTGTGTCTGTCCCTTTCTCTTCTCTGCACTGCTGCTTCTGACTCCTGATACAACTTCCCAATATCCATTCATTCCTCATTCTCACTGGGTTTATAGTTCTGTGTAACTGTCATTGTGTCTGTCCCTTTCTCTTCTCTGCACTGCTGCTTCTGACTCCTGATACAACTTCCCAATATCCATTCATTCCTCATTCTCACTGGGTTTATAGTTCTGTGTAACTGTCATTGTGTCTGTCCCTTTCTCTTCTCTGCACTGCTGCTTCTGACTCCTGATACAACTTCCCAATATCCATTCATTCCTCATTCTCACTGGGTTTATAGTTCTGTGTAACTGTCATTGTGTCTGTCCCTTTCTCTGCACTGCTGCTTCTGACTCCTGATACAACTTCCCAATATCCATTCATTCCTCATTCTCACTGGGTTTATAGTTCTGTGTAACTGTCATTGTGTCTGTCCCTTTCTCTGCACTGCTGCTCTGACTCCTGATACAACTTCCCAATATCCATTCATTCCTCATTCTCACTGGGTTTATAGTTCTGTGTAACTGTCATTGTGTCTGTCCCTTTCTCTTCTCTGCACTGCTGCCTCTGACTCCTGATACAACTTCCCAATATCCATTCATTCCTCATTCTCACTGGGTTTATAGTTCTGTGTAACTGTCATTGTGTCTGTCCCTTTCTCTTCTCTGCACTGCTGCTTCTGACTCCTGATACAACTTCCCAATATCCATTCATTCCTCATTCTCACTGGGTTTATAGTTCTGTGTAACTGTCATTGTGTCTGTCCCTTTCTCTTCTCTGCACTGCTGCTTCTGACTCCTGATACAACTTCCCAATATCCATTCATTCCTCATTCTCACTGGGTTTATAGTTCTGTGTAACTGTCATTGTGTCTGTCCCTTTCTCTTCTCTGCACTGCTGCTTCTGACTCCTGATACAACTTCCCAATATCCATTCATTCCTCATTCTCACTGGGTTTATAGTTCTGTGTAACTGTCATTGTGTCTGTCCCTTCTCTTCTCTGCACTGCTGCTTCTGACTCCTGATACAACTTCCCAATATCCATTCATTCCTCATTCTCACTGGGTTTATAGTTCTGTGTAACTGTCATTGTGTCTGTCCCTTTCTCTGCACTGCTGCCTCTGACTCCTGATACAACTTCCCAATATCCATTCATTCCTCATTCTCACTGGGTTTATAGTTCTGTGTAACTGTCATTGTGTCTGTCCCTTTCTCTGCACTGCTGCCTCTGACTCCTGATACAACTTCCCAATATCCATTCATTCCTCATTCTCACTGGGTTTATAGTTCTGTGTAACTGTCATTGTGTCTGTCCCTTTCTCTTCTCTGCACTGCTGGTTCTGACTCCTGATACAACTTCCCGAATATCCATTCATTCCTCATTCTCACTGGGTTTATAGTTCTGTGTAACTGTCATTGTGTCTGTCCCTTTCTCTTCTCTGCACTGCTGCTTCTGACTCCTGATACAACTTCCCAATATCCATTCATTCCTCATTCTCACTGGGTTTATAGTTCTGTGTAACTGTCATTGTGTCTGTCCCTTTCTCTTCTCTGCACTGCTGCTTCTGACTCCTGATACAACTTCCCAATATCCATTCATTCCTCATTCTCACTGGGTTTATAGTTCTGTGTAACTGTCATTGTGTCTGTCCCTTTCTCTTCTCTGCACTGCTGCTTCTGACTCCTGATACAACTTCCCAATATCCATTCATTCCTCATTCTCACTGGGTTTATAGTTCTGTGTAACTGTCATTGTGTCTGTCCCTTTCTCTTCTCTGCACTGCTGCTTCTGACTCCTGATACAACTTCCCAATATCCATTCATTCCTCATTCTCACTGGGTTTATAGTTCTGTGTAACTGTCATTGTGTCTGTCCCTTTCTCTTCTCTGCACTGCTGCTTCTGACTCCTGATACAACTTCCCAATATCCATTCATTCCTCATTCTCACTGGGTTTATAGTTCTGTGTAACTGTCATTGTGTCTGTCCCTTTCTCTTCTCTGCACTGCTGCTTCTGACTCCTGATACAACTTCCCAATATCCATTCATTCCTCATTCTCACTGGGTTTATAGTTCTGTGTAACTGTCATTGTGTCTGTCCCTTTCTCTTCTCTGCACTGCTGCTTCTGACTCCTGATACAACTTCCCAATATCCATTCATTCCTCATTCTCACTGGGTTTATAGTTCTGTGTAACTGTCATTGTGTCTGTCCCTTTCTCTTCTCTGCACTGCTGCTTCTGACTCCTGATACAACTTCCCAATATCCATTCATTCCTCATTCTCACTGGGTTTATAGTTCTGTGTAACTGTCATTGTGTCTGTCCCTTTCTCTGCACTGCTGCTTCTGACTCCTGATACAACTTCCCAATATCCATTCATTCCTCATTCTCACTGGGTTTATAGTTCTGTGTAACTGTCATTGTGTCTGTCCCTTTCTCTTCTCTGCACTGCTGCCTCTGACTCCTGATACAACTTCCCAATATCCATTCATTCCTCATTCTCACTGGGTTTATAGTTCTGTGTAACTGTCATTGTGTCTGTCCCTTTCTCTTCTCTGCACTGCTGCCTCTGACTCCTGATACAACTTCCCAATATCCATTCATTCCTCATTCTCACTTGGTTTATAGTTCTGTGTAACTGTCATTGTGTCTGTCCCTTTCTCTGCACTGCTGCTTCTGACTCCTGATACAACTTCCCAATATCCATTCATTCCTCATTCTCACTGGGTTTATAGTTCTGTGTAACTGTCATTGTGTCTGTCCCTTTCTCTGCACTGCTGCCTCTGACTCCTGATACAACTTCCCAATATCCATTCATTCCTCATTCTCACTGGGTTTATAGTTCTGTGTAACTGTCATTGTGTCTGTCCCTTTCTCTGCACTGCTGCTTCTGACTCCTGATACAACTTCCCAATATCCATTCATTCCTCATTCTCACTGGGTTTATAGTTCTGTGTAACTGTCATTGTGTCTGTCCCTTTCTCTGCACTGCTGCTTCTGACTCCTGATACAACTTCCCAATATCCATTCATTCCTCATTCTCACTGGGTTTATAGTTCTGTGTAACTGTCATTGTGTCTGTCCCTTTCTCTGCACTGCTGCCTCTGACTCCTGATACAACTTCCCAATATCCATTCATTCCTCATTCTCACTGGGTTTATAGTTCTGTGTAACTGTCATTGTGTCTGTCCCTTTCTCTGCACTGCTGCTTCTGACTCCTGATACAACTTCCCAATATCCATTCATTCCTCATTCTCACTGGGTTTATAGTTCTGTGTAACTGTCATTGTGTCTGTCCCTTTCTCTGCACTGCTGCTTCTGACTCCTGATACAACTTCCCAATATCCATTCATTCCTCATTCTCACTGGGTTTATAGTTCTGTGTAACTGTCATTGTGTCTGTCCCTTTCTCTTCTCTGCAGTGCTGCTTCTGACTCCTGATACAACTCCCCAATATCCATTCATTCCTCATTCTCACTGGGTTTATAGTTCTGTGTAACTGTCATTGTGTCTGTCCCTTTCTCTTCTCTGCACTGCTGCCTCTGACTCCTGATACAACTTCCCAATATCCATTCATTCCTCATTCTCACTGGGTTTATAGTTCTGTGTAACTGTCATTGTGTCTGTCCCTTTCTCTGCACTGCTGCTTCTGACTCCTGATACAACTTCCCAATATCCATTCATTCCTCATTCTCACTGGGTTTATAGTTCTGTGTAACTGTCATTGTGTCTGTCCCTTTCTCTTCTCTGCACTGCTGCTTCTGACTCCTGATACAACTTCCCAATATCCATTCATTCCTCATTCTCACTGGGTTTATAGTTCTGTGTAACTGTCATTGTGTCTGTCCCTTTCTCTGCACTGCTGCTTCTGACTCCTGATACAACTTCCCAATATCCATTCATTCCTCATTCTCACTGGGTTTATAGTTCTGTGTAACTGTCATTGTGTCTGTCCCTTTCTCTTCTCTGCACTGCTGCTTCTGACTCCTGATACAACTTCCCAATATCCATTCATTCCTCATTCTCACTGGGTTTATAGTTCTGTGTAACTGTCATTGTGTCTGTCCCTTTCTCTTCTCTGCACTGCTGCTTCTGACTCCTGATACAACTTCCCAATATCCATTCATTCCTCATTCTCACTGGGTTTATAGTTCTGTGTAACTGTCATTGTGTCTGTCCCTTTCTCTGCACTGCTGCCTCTGACTCCTGATACAACTTCCCAATATCCATTCATTCCTCATTCTCACTGGGTTTATAGTTCTGTGTAACTGTCATTGTGTCTGTCCCTTTCTCTGCACTGCTGCCTCTGACTCCTGATACAACTTCCCAATATCCATTCATTCCTCATTCTCACTGGGTTTATAGTTCTGTGTAACTGTCATTGTGTCTGTCCCTTTCTCTTCTCTGCACTGCTGGTTCTGACTCCTGATACAACTTCCGAATATCCATTCATTCCTCATTCTCACTGGGTTTATAGTTCTGTGTAACTGTCATTGTGTCTGTCCCTTTCTCTTCTCTGCACTGCTGCTTCTGACTCCTGATACAACTTCCCAATATCCATTCATTCCTCATTCTCACTGGGTTTATAGTTCTGTGTAACTGTCATTGTGTCTGTCCCTTTCTCTTCTCTGCACTGCTGCTTCTGACTCCTGATACAACTTCCCAATATCCATTCATTCCTCATTCTCACTGGGTTTATAGTTCTGTGTAACTGTCATTGTGTCTGTCCCTTTCTCTTCTCTGCACTGCTGCTTCTGACTCCTGATACAACTTCCCAATATCCATTCATTCCTCATTCTCACTGGGTTTATAGTTCTGTGTAACTGTCATTGTGTCTGTCCCTTTCTCTTCTCTGCACTGCTGCTTCTGACTCCTGATACAACTTCCCAATATCCATTCATTCCTCATTCTCACTGGGTTTATAGTTCTGTGTAACTGTCATTGTGTCTGTCCCTTTCTCTTCTCTGCACTGCTGCTTCTGACTCCTGATACAACTTCCCAATATCCATTCATTCCTCATTCTCACTGGGTTTATAGTTCTGTGTAACTGTCATTGTGTCTGTCCCTTTCTCTTCTCTGCACTGCTGCTTCTGACTCCTGATACAACTTCCCAATATCCATTCATTCCTCATTCTCACTGGGTTTATAGTTCTGTGTAACTGTCATTGTGTCTGTCCCTTTCTCTTCTCTGCACTGCTGCTTCTGACTCCTGATACAACTTCCCAATATCCATTCATTCCTCATTCTCACTGGGTTTATAGTTCTGTGTAACTGTCATTGTGTCTGTCCCTTTCTCTTCTCTGCACTGCTGCTTCTGACTCCTGATACAACTTCCCAATATCCATTCATTCCTCATTCTCACTGGGTTTATAGTTCTGTGTAACTGTCATTGTGTCTGTCCCTTTCTCTTCTCTGCACTGCTGCTTCTGACTCCTGATACAACTTCCCAATATCCATTCATTCCTCATTCTCACTGGGTTTATAGTTCTGTGTAACTGTCATTGTGTCTGTCCCTTTCTCTGCACTGCTGCTTCTGACTCCTGATACAACTTCCCAATATCCATTCATTCCTCATTCTCACTGGGTTTATAGTTCTGTGTAACTGTCATTGTGTCTGTCCCTTTCTCTTCTCTGCACTGCTGCCTCTGACTCCTGATACAACTTCCCAATATCCATTCATTCCTCATTCTCACTGGGTTTATAGTTCTGTGTAACTGTCATTGTGTCTGTCCCTTTCTCTTCTCTGCACTGCTGCTTCTGACTCCTGATACAACTTCCCAATATCCATTCATTCCTCATTCTCACTGGGTTTATAGTTCTGTGTAACTGTCATTGTGTCTGTCCCTTTCTCTGCACTGCTGCTTCTGACTCCTGATACAACTTCCCAATATCCATTCATTCCTCATTCTCACTGGGTTTATAGTTCTGTGTAACTGTCATTGTGTCTGTCCCTTTCTCTTCTCTGCACTGCTGCTTCTGACTCCTGATACAACTTCCCAATATCCATTCATTCCTCATTCTCACTGGGTTTATAGTTCTGTGTAACTGTCATTGTGTCTGTCCCTTTCTCTTCTCTGCACTGCTGCTTCTGACTCCTGATACAACTTCCCAATATCCATTCATTCCTCATTCTCACTGGGTTTATAGTTCTGTGTAACTGTCATTGTGTCTGTCCCTTTCTCTGCACTGCTGCCTCTGACTCCTGATACAACTTCCCAATATCCATTCATTCCTCATTCTCACTGGGTTTATAGTTCTGTGTAACTGTCATTGTGTCTGTCCCTTTCTCTGCACTGCTGCCTCTGACTCCTGATACAACTTCCCAATATCCATTCATTCCTCATTCTCACTGGGTTTATAGTTCTGTGTAACTGTCATTGTGTCTGTCCCTTTCTCTTCTCTGCACTGCTGGTTCTGACTCCTGATACAACTTCCGAATATCCATTCATTCCTCATTCTCACTGGGTTTATAGTTCTGTGTAACTGTCATTGTGTCTGTCCCTTTCTCTTCTCTGCACTGCTGCTTCTGACTCCTGATACAACTTCCCAATATCCATTCATTCCTCATTCTCACTGGGTTTATAGTTCTGTGTAACTGTCATTGTGTCTGTCCCTTTCTCTTCTCTGCACTGCTGCTTCTGACTCCTGATACAACTTCCCAATATCCATTCATTCCTCATTCTCACTGGGTTTATAGTTCTGTGTAACTGTCATTGTGTCTGTCCCTTTCTCTTCTCTGCACTGCTGCTTCTGACTCCTGATACAACTTCCCAATATCCATTCATTCCTCATTCTCACTGGGTTTATAGTTCTGTGTAACTGTCATTGTGTCTGTCCCTTTCTCTTCTCTGCACTGCTGCTTCTGACTCCTGATACAACTTCCCAATATCCATTCATTCCTCATTCTCACTGGGTTTATAGTTCTGTGTAACTGTCATTGTGTCTGTCCCTTTCTCTTCTCTGCACTGCTGCTTCTGACTCCTGATACAACTTCCCAATATCCATTCATTCCTCATTCTCACTGGGTTTATAGTTCTGTGTAACTGTCATTGTGTCTGTCCCTTTCTCTTCTCTGCACTGCTGCTTCTGACTCCTGATACAACTTCCCAATATCCATTCATTCCTCATTCTCACTGGGTTTATAGTTCTGTGTAACTGTCATTGTGTCTGTCCCTTTCTCTTCTCTGCACTGCTGCTTCTGACTCCTGATACAACTTCCCAATATCCATTCATTCCTCATTCTCACTGGGTTTATAGTTCTGTGTAACTGTCATTGTGTCTGTCCCTTTCTCTTCTCTGCACTGCTGCTTCTGACTCCTGATACAACTTCCCAATATCCATTCATTCCTCATTCTCACTGGGTTTATAGTTCTGTGTAACTGTCATTGTGTCTGTCCCTTTCTCTGCACTGCTGCTTCTGACTCCTGATACAACTTCCCAATATCCATTCATTCCTCATTCTCACTGGGTTTATAGTTCTGTGTAACTGTCATTGTGTCTGTCCCTTTCTCTTGTCTGCACTGCTGCTTCTGACTCCTGATACAACTTCCCAATATCCATTCATTCCTCATTCTCACTGGGTTTATAGTTCTGTGTAACTGTCTTTGTGTCTGTCCCTTTCTCTGCACTGCTGCTTCTGACTCCTGATACAACTTCCCAATATCCATTCATTCCTCATTCTCACTGGGTTTATAGTTCTGTGTAACTGTCATTGTGTCTGTCCCTTTCTCTTCTCTGCACTGCTGCTTCTGACTCCTGATACAACTTCCCAATAACCATTCATTCCTCATTCTCACTGGGTTTATAGTTCTGTGTAACTGTCATTGTGTCTGTCCCTTTCTCTTCTCTGCACTGCTGCTTCTGACTCCTGATACAACTTCCCAATAACCATTCATTCCTCATTCTCACTGGGTTTATAGTTCTGTGTAACTGTCATTGTGTCTGTCCCTTTCTCTTCTCTGCACTGCTGCTTCTGACTCCTGATACAACTTCCCAATATCCATTCATTCCTCATTCTCACTGGGTTTATAGTTCTGTGTAACTGTCATTGTGTCTGTCCCTTTCTCTGCACTGCTGCTTCTGACTCCTGATACAACTTCCCAATATCCATTCATTCCTCATTCTCACTGGGTTTATAGTTCTGTGTAACTGTCATTGTGTCTGTCCCTTTCTCTTCTCTGCACTGCTGCTTCTGACTCCTGATACAATTCCCCAATAGCCATTCATTTCTCCTCCTCACTGGCTCCGTGTCACTGTCATGGCTACTGTCTGTCTGTTTATATTGTCTGCACTGCTGCTACTGACTTCTGAACAGTGTAGCAAGAGGCCGCTGATAATCTAGAGGAAAACTGACTTCTGCGACATTGAAAGATACATTTGGCCAAAAAAAAACACTTTTCATGAAGCTCCAGGAGAAGTGCAGACAATCCCCCAAGTTTACAAAACTTGGGGGGATTTGGAGTTATTTTCCCCCCGAAGCTGATCCTTAAAGGAAAACAAAGTCATATCTGTCCTTTAAGGGTTCATCTTCCTCTGTCAGGATAGGAAGGGGCATTAGGGCAAATGCTTTAATTATAATAAAAGAGAAAGAGGCGACTAAAAAAAAATGAAGACCAACTGCAATTTTGTTTTGATTATTCCTGCGACTCAGAGGAGTAACTGGAACTTTGGCATACGTTTTAGGGCCCCATGAGTAGTTGGTTTGACTTGTGTATATATATATATATATATATATATATATGTTGAAATTAAAGCAAAGGGTCGCTGGGACTCCTCAACTTAGAATGTCTTCCCCTTTAAATGGCTCTGGCAGATTTGACATTTTGCTTTCTCCCCCCCCCCAATATATCTTTAATCCTGGGCATTATTTTCAGTGGTTTCCGAAAAAAAACCCCAATCTGACATCGGAGATTCCGCTCCTTCTCCTCTTCCCAGTGACGGAGGAGCAGGCTTTGAAGAGGGACAGATTGGGATCAGTAACAGACTGATACCTGCAGGGAGTTACAGGTGTGAGACCCACTAACAGCCGCTCCCGGCCCCCGGTAAGAGAATCTTCAATGGCCGACATTGTTCAGTGGAAAGTCAAAGAGAGAGAGAAATGCTTGGCTGGACTCTCTCTGTATTGTGCTCAGTCCATAGAGAGACACCAGACACCAACACAGAAACATAAGCCCCCCATCCCTGGGTCACAAGCCAAGGTCTCTGTTATTCAGCCTGTCCTATCATGTACCCTGGGAAAATAGATCCAGATCATCTACAGTGATTATTGGCCACTTATTGTGTGCCCACAACATTCCTTCTCTGTATATTTGTATTTATACATATGGGAGGAGGAGGTGCCATATTGATTCCCTTAGACAGTACAGTATGTGGGTATAGCTTATTGTGTGCCCAGAACATTCCTTCTCTGTATATTTGTATTTATACATATGGGAGGAGGGAGGTGCCATATTGATTCCCTTAGACAGTACAGTATGAGGGTATAGCTTATTGTGTGCCCAGAACATTCCTTCTCTGTATATTTGTATTTATACATATGGGAGGAGGGAGGTGCCATATTGATTCCCTTAGACAGTACAGTATGAGGGTATAGCTTATTGTGTGCCCAGAACATTCCTTCTCTGTATATTTGTATTTATACATATGGGAGGAGGAGGTGCCATATTGATTCCCTTAGACAGTACAGTATGAGGGTATAGCTTATTGTGTGCCCAGAACATTCCTTCTCTGTATATTTGTATTTATACATATGGGAGGAGGAGGTGCCATATTGATTCCCTTAGACAGTACAGTATGAGGGTATAGCTTATTGTGTGCCCAGAACATTCCTTCTCTGTATATTTGTATTTATACATATGGGAGGAGGAGGTGCCATATTGATTCCCTTAGACAGTACAGTATGAGGGTATAGCTTATTGTGTGCCCAGAACATTCCTTCTCTGTATATTTGTATTTATACATATGGGAGGAGGAGTTGCCATATTGATTCCCTTAGACAGTACAGTATGAGGGTATAGCTTATTGTGTGCCCAGAACATTCCTTCTCTGTATATTATCTATAGTGATAAAAATGGAGCTGTCATGTTGCTTGCTCTGCATTATTATCTGGCAGATAGTGCCATCTAGTGGTCACAGGGAGCCTTTAATCCAAGTCCTGCCACTCTGTAAATGAGCTATTTTTTTTATACCAAGTGGAAGTGCATTTCAGTTGAAATCTCATTTTCTTCCCCCCAGATACAGAATTAGAGGTCTGCAAAGAAATAAAAACATTACAATTGTGACCCAGGGAGTCGGGTGTATTTTCCCTTTAGCCGTGAGCCCCCTCCCTATGGAATATTTCCTTGTAGGAGAATAGGACAAGAGCAAATGAAGACAAATTGTGTTGTGTCGGCCTGAGGCTCATCTTGACCTCTTGTAGGATGAGATTGTGCTGTGGCCCCAACATTGTCTCTGGAGCCCAACCACTAAGATCCGACCCCTGTTATTATATACATGGGATTATTCCACATGGCCGAGGGGGTCGGATTCATCGTTCCTGTGCCCGGACCTGTTTTACTTTCCGACGCTTTGGGCTCATTGCCACACTGTCTCCAACCGGAGCTGTCTGTTTGTATTCCCTGCAGCAACGCACTGTGTTTTTGGGGGGATTTGCAGCACCTCTCCCAGAATTAGGCTAATCCCTGTCACAGCTTCACCTTTACAATGGGGAGGTCACAGATCAGCTTGTTTGGGAGAAGAGACGGGACTGACAGAAAGCCGAGAGGGCTGCATTGAGCGGCCGCTAATTCCCTGTTTCCAAATGAAGGCTAATCTCTAAATCTTGGGATCAACACGGAGGAGAGATTGTGGCCTCGGTGCCAAATATTTTCCCATGATCCGGGTCTGTGACCCCTTTGAGATTCAGCACAACGGTGTCAGTGTCAGCAAGTGTTTATACAGCAGAACAGCTGGCTCAGCACCCTGGGGCATCGGGACCACAGCCCACTAGGGGTAGGTTTTTAATCCAACACCAAATTGAATGCAAGATCCCTGCCATTATTAAAGGAGGATGTTTGGGTTTAAAACAACATTTTTAGGCAAAAGTAGTTTCAGTGAATTAACAACTGGTCAGATCTAAGATTTTCTTCTGGTGAATGATTTGCCATATTGTTCTGCCTCAATCTTATCTAAGGTTCATGCCTTTATCTGGCTGTATGGCCAATTTTCTTTATGCTGGGCCTAATTACTGAATTGAAAAGATACTCCACCTGGCTTGGAGTACAGAGTGGAAGAGAAGCCCTACTTCTAAGGTACAGAATTGAAAAGATACTCCACCTGGCTTGGAGGTATAGAGTGGAAGAGAAGCCCTACCTCCGAGGTACAGAATTGAAAAGATACTTCACCTGGCTTGGAGGTACAGAGTGGAAGAGAAGCCCTACCTCCAAGGTAATGAATTGAAAAGATACTCCACCTGGCTTGGAGGTACAGAGTGGAAGAGAAGCCCTACCTCCAAGGTAATGAATTGAAAAGATACTCCACCTGGCTTGGAGGTACAGAGTGGAAGAGAAGCCCTACCTCTGAGGTACAGAATTGAAAAGATACTCCACTTGGCGTGGAGTACAGAGTGGAAGAGAAGCCCTACTTCTAATGTACAGAATTGAAAAGATACTCCACCTGGCTTGGAGGTACAGAGTGGAAGAGAAGCCCTACCTCCGAGGTACAGAATTGAAAAGATACTTCACATGGCTTGGAGGTACAGAGTGGAAGAGAAGCCCTACCTCCAAGGTACAGGATTGAAAAGAGACTCCGCCATAGATGTAAGGAGTGGAAGAGAAGCCCTGCCTCTAAGGTAGAGAATTGAAAAGGGATTCTGCCTCAGATGTACAGAGAGTGGTAGAGAAGCCCTGCCTCCGAGGTACAGAATTGAAAAGCGATTGCACCTGGCTTGAAGGTACAGAATGATAGAGAAGCCCTACCTCTGAGGTACAAGATTGAAAAGAGGCTCCGTCTCTGAGGTACGGAGTGGAAGAGAAGCCCTGCCTCTGAGGTACAGGATTGAAAAGAGGTTCAGTCTCAGATGCACGGAGTGGAAGAGAAGCCCTGCCTCTGAGGTATAGAATTGAAAAGAGACTCCATCTGGCTTGGAGGTACAGAATGGAAGAGAAGCCCTACCTCAGAGGTACAGGATTGAAAAGAGGTTCCATCTGTCCTGGTTGGAAGGAAGATGTTTGAGGAGAACCCCTGTCTGGGATGGACAGAGCTGAATAGAGACCCTGCATGGCAAGAGAAGCCTTACCTAGAAGGTAAAGAGTTGAAGACAAGTTCATTCTGAGTATGGAGTTGAAGAGGTGCCATCTGAGAGGTATAGAGTTAGACAAAAGCTCTATCTGTGACATACTGAGTTGAAGAGGTGCCTGGCCAGGGAGATGTAGAGTATAAGAGAGTTCCTGCCTGGATACAGATCTCAACAGAAGATCGGTAATAGGTGTAAAGAGAAGTCCTGGCTGGAAGGTACAGAGATGTAGATTTACTAGGGATGCACTGAATCCACTATTTTGGATTCGACCCAACCCCTGAATCCTTCGTGAAAGATTTGGCAGAATAACTAACCCAATCCTAATTTGTATATGCAAATTAGGATTTGGAAGGTCACAGAATTTCCCTCCCCGCCCCTAATTTGCATATGCAAATTCAGATTTGGTTTGGCCAGGCAGATGGATTCGTCTGAATCCTCCTGAAAAAGGCAGAATCCTGGATTCGGTGCATCCCTAGTATTTACTAAACGTATTTACTGAACTGCCATATCCTGTATTGCATTGATATCCTTATCCAGTTGCACTGGGGCGTTTATATATCCTCGTTTATGATCTACCCCGGTCCCCGATGAATTATTCATTCCCGTCCCCAGTGGTTTATAGGTGTCGTCCTTGTTCCACACACATTTCTCATAGGAGACCCCCGTCCTTAGCTCTGAACACCATTGAGTCTTTTTGGGCGACCTGCCGAATGAAAGGAAACATTTTTGCCTTTCTAAGAATCTGATGCTGAAAAAGTGGGAGGTGCTTCTGTCTCCGAGCGCATTTGGCGCTTATTCCTCTTTAATGATAGTCAATTAAGTCTGTAACCTTAGAATCTGATCTGCGTTCTCTTCTGGGTCAGCAAACCAAAGATATTCCAGAACTTGCCCAAGGTCATAGGAGCCCCAGCGTCAGGCCAAAGTAGATCGACTCCGCTTTTTTATCTCCGGTTCTTTTTTTTTTGGGACGTAATTGCAGCCACTGAACAAACACAAATTAGAGTGAATGTGGTTTGGCCAAGTAGGCGTTGAAATGGGGAGGCCCCCCAAATTGCTCCTGAGGAACCTTCTCGTTCCCAACGCCGTCCGAGGAATGACTTCTGGTTTGGGAAGGTTTGGGAAGGGAGGTTTGTGGTCTCAGCAGCGACCTGATACATTTGCACATCACGTCTTAAGGATTTGGGTCTTTGAGAGGAACCCAGGAGGAAACAGAGGGAGACATCTCTTGTACGGCACATGCGGGGGGATTGTGTTTATACATCACCCCCGTAATGACCAAGGAGAGTAATTAGTGGCTTGGGTTGCAGTATCGCTTGGCTCCTCGTTGCCTGAAGCTGCTACAGTTTATTGATGGGTTTCACTTTTCCAAAGAAAATTAGATTTTCGTTTTCCAAGTAACCTCAGCTCATTACCTGTGGGCCTCATTCACTCTGGCCGCCTTAAAGGGCCCTCGCACTGTTTTACTGAAGCCCCATAGTGCCCCAAAGTAATAAGACAGCTCCCTCCTATATGCAGAAATATAAAAATACACACAATAAGCAATACCCTCGTACTGGAATGAAGGAATGTTCTATCTAGGGTATCAGCCAATCACAATGAAAGGGACACGGCAAAAAAACGGCTGCACAATAAAAATGCGCTTTAATCAGATACAGAGATTACAGGATAAAATACTGAGATGCATTGAAACGTGTCGATCCCATTCTCTGGATACAAAACCATAATTCCAATTCATGGACACAATCATTAGGTGACAGTTGGTCTAGGAAATAATGACACCCGGTAGAGCAGAATCCTTGGGAACGTGTAAAATTCTGTTTTTTCCAAATCAGAAATTCTCTGCCAACGTGGACTTATTGGTGTCTATAAAATAGTGGCCTCCACCCAGGGGGCCCGGGTAACCAATGGGCTGATATTTATTGGAGGTCACTGCTAATTTATTAATAATGAGACCATATGAGTACCGATGGCCTTAGTTCCAACTGAAAACGTATTAAAAGGGTTTTTTTAAATTAAATTTAGTTTTTTCTCTGTGTTTATAACCTGTTTCCTATTGGTTGCAGTTCAGTAGCTTTTCTTGAGGTCATTTCAGCCTTTTTATAAAGTGGAAAAAAAAACCCGCAAATATTCGATGTCACAATGGGTTAGGTTTAGGGTTATGGGGTTGGGCTGAAATCTACAAATGTGTTGGGAGTTTTTCCAAACTGAGGCTGTGAAAATCTGTTTCCATTTGAGGAATTGTCAGTACAAAAGTACAAATATAGCCTCATAGTCAAGCTGCTTTCCAGTTGCCAGGGTCCCTATCCCTAGCAACCAAAGAGCATTCCATATTGGTGTAAAACATCTTTATCCTACTAAAATCCCATTATGTTTCCATAGCAGTATTTATAGGATCCTTGGGGGCGGATTTCTGGACAGTAGTTGATTTTTGTCCCGCCCTTGAGTCTTTGGATGATCCGCCACCACTGATACCTACCTCACTAATTATGTTATATACTTCTATACAAAGCCAAAGGTGTATCAATAAGGAAAGCAGTGGTCGATATAAAGCTGGAGCCCTGACCACGGTCAGAAGTGGTTACGGAAAGTAAAATTATTTTTAAAGACATTTAAGAATTTTAAAGGCCAGAAACAAAATGTATATTTACCTTTACTTACCCTTTATAGGGCTTTCTGTCCCAAGTCACATGTCATCTAAAGCTCAAATGACAAGAGGTGGGTGTGTTTAAGCAACAGATAAAAGATGACTTTGATAGGGGAGCCCAGAGCATTCTCACGGCTATAATAAAATACAGGACAACAGCGAAGAAGACCGGTATGTCAGTTAAATGGATTTCATTATTTGGTGCTACTGGTCCTGTAATTTAAGAAGATCAAGATTTATTCATAAGGAGCAACTGGAATAGTTAAAACATTTCACACCAGGCTCGGATATTCTACATCTTGGACCTGAAAAGATCCTGCTCAGAACCAGAATTCGGAGACAAAGATGTTGACGTTGACGATGTTGCGGTGAGAGACGACTCCGCCCACCACGTAATTCATCTCCAGTTTCAGGACGGCGTGAAAGGGCCCCACGATGGGTTTCACCTGCCGCACGACCCCTGGACCAAGACAGATAAGGAGGGATTAGAAATGGACCTCAAAACCTCTTGATAAAATGAGAGGGGCGATGTTGCAGGAATAGTATACCCCAAAATCTGCACCATTATCTCTTGATTCAGAGGCAATGGATTTTGGGACCACAGTCAGAGCTGGACGTGGACCTGTTACATGAAGATCTGACAAGCACCAACTTATTTTGGCTTTGGACGAAGTAAAACCCATTGAGAATATGAAATGATTTGGTCGCTTTATGACAGACATACTGTATGTTCTCATCTGACACAACAGGATCAATTACCCTTCCTTGAGAGAGAAGTTCCGGGTGCTCACAGCCCATAGCCGTGCCTTTCTGACAATAGGACCACCTGTGAGCAGTAGAGCGCCCTCCTTAGGTTGGAGAAAAGTAAAGATCCAACCGCACAGAAGCTATTTGGGAATAGGAGCCAGGAGCTCCATTAAATGACTGTCCCCAGGGGGCCCTTAAAGGAGAAGGAAAGGCTAAAACTAAAGCTGGCCATAGACGCACAGATACTATCGTACAAATCGAGGATTCGTACGATTTTCGGATCGTGTGTGGTGAGTGCCGACATCTTTCGTCCGGCGGAGATCGGTCATTTGGTTGATCGGACAGGTTTGATTTTGACCCGACCGATCCCGCCGGAGCCCATTGCGCATTGTAATCGGATCGTTCGGCCGTACAGCCGAGCATTCAGATTACCCCCGATATAGCCATGCTCGTTAATGGCATATCGGGGAAAGATCCGCTTGTTTGGCGATGTCGCCAAATGAGCGGATCTTTGCGTCTATGACCACCTTAAGTAAGCTTTATCAGAAAGGTCCACCTAAATACACCAGTAAACCCTCAAAGTAATGCTGCTCTGAGTCCTCAAAAGAAACATCACATTTCTTTCCTTCTATTGTGTACTCATGGGCTTCTGTATCAGACTTCCTGTTTTCAGCTTAAACCTCCAGGGCTAGGGCTTGAGCATGCTCAGTTTGCACCTCTCCCCCTCCCTGCTGTAATCTGAGCCCAGAGCTATGAGTGCGCAGGGAGAGACTCAGGCAGGAAGTGATGTCACACCAAGCTAATATGGCAGCTGCTATCCTAAAAAAGCAGAGAGAGTTTCTAGAGATTTTTACTCAGGTATGGTTAAACGTTCTGCAGAATAAATATAGCATTGAAGCTTGCGCTAATCTATTAGCAATAAAATGCCTCCGTAGCTTTCCTTCTCCTTTAATTATTAGCCCATGGATTATCTAGGCCCCATGGGTGGAGGACCCTGCCATAATGGGGCCCCATTATGTCAAAACTCATCCAATCAAATCACGTTCCACCCCCTTTTCAACCTACAAATAGTAATTTCATATCACTTTTAGGAGCCCCAAATGAGTGAGCTACTCTAGGGGCCACACCCAGACCCATCCTAATGCTCATGCCTATAAAAGCGAGTCTCACCAACAATCATTCCATCCACGTATCGCTTCTGGATATCAAAGGATTCCCGCAGGTTGCCCTCCGTTATGTGGAATATTATATCCGGCTGGGGGCCCGGGCTGTACGCTGGGGTTATCGCCCGAAGAAAAATAATTTCTGTAAAACAAGTAGAAGATTTTTTTTTCATCAAAGGGTTTTTCTATAATAATTGGGTTAATTAAATGAGACACAGAACTTGAGGCGGTATTTGTAGAAAGTAGGTTTAGTCTTCCTTTAAATGTGCGCGGCCTCAAGATCAGCCGTTGGCACGAGGGTAAATAAAAACGTTACCTTCCGGCCGGTTGAAATCTCTAAACGTGGGCAGGGAGATCACCGTATGGGAAATTGTGTGCACTGGGTTGGCCATACATTGAAAGTCGTTGGGTCGGCAGGATTTGATGCAGCGGACGGTGTCGGCTCTGTCGTACCTGGGAGAGGAAGATGCAGAAGATCTGGTATATTTACATATATATATATATATATATATATATATATATATATATATATATATATATATATATATATATATATATATATACAGAAGTCCCAGGGCTGTGCTATCTGCCTGTGGGCTGAATCCCTCCCACTGTATAGTAGCCGCAGGATGGAACTAGTTGGCAGTCAGCACAGTGATGGGGAAACAGCTCCACCTACTGGATGAAAATAAGGATAACATACAATGCAGCGCCATAGGGGTGGCGACTTGCACCCGCCTGCAAACCGCCCTCCCTCCACCCACGCCCGCCTGCAACCGGCTTCCTTTTATAGTCACGCCCCACCGATGATGTCACAGAAGGGGCAGGACGAGTAGGAGCGTGTCTATAAAAGTCATTAGCCGGCAGTGTATGGTGGTGGGCAGGGAGAGAAGGAAGAAGAGCTCAACCCGGATTCAACCACCACCCGCAAATAGGGGTGTGAGGTTGGCCCGCTCATCACTAATGCAGGACGGTCACACCTCTTTCTTGGCTGACACCCCATTAATGAAAGTTGGGAGATTAAAAAAAAAAAAAAAAGAGAAATTGCCCCAATGCCACCAACAAAGACGTCCGAGTCCAATGTGGCCATTTTGGATGATGTGCCAGGGTCATATTTAATGACCAGGGAACTCCTTTGACAAGACTCCAGTGGCATCAGCACCTCCAAATGTTGGACAATAAAACAAAAAAAATAGTGAATCAGGATCACGTGGCCAGAGGGTCTCATGATGGGAAGGATCAGGAGCACAAAATCCACATTGGGTAAAAATGTCTAGTTCCTCACTACTGGTGGGTTCTGACCTGATGTTGAAGCAGAAGGTTCCAGGGACCTTTATTTCATGGAATAGGTTTTTGGGGTGCAGAAACTTCTGTATTCCATCAGCAAGTACCCCAAGTCACCCCTGGCAGCACCCCCACTACTGCTCCCAGACACCAGGTAGAGGACGGCAGCAATGGTGTAAAGAAATTACTGACCCATATATACAGGGATATTTAGGATGTGAATTCATCATAAGGCATTGGATAACGATTAGGGTCCATACCGTTTAAGGATAAGTATACCCATCATTCTTTCTCAATTTGTTACATTCAATCGGTTCCTCGCTATAAATCATACATTTATAGAAGTTACACCCACTGAGCCATCACAGTGAAGACAAAATACACCTAGATATGAGGTCCCACCCATTTACCCCTCACACCCTTGCTGTAGAGATTGTATTATTTCATGCAAAATTCATTTTGTAAAACAAAAATATTTGCTTTACATATTCCACAGACAAAATCAGGTTTCGTTTTTTCTTTTACCATGACATATAATCACAAAATGACGTTTGCTAGCACAAAAATGGTTTTGTAAGCAGAAAATCTATCTTGTCAACACAAAATCAATTCTGTGAGCACCACATTATATTTGCTTAATGCAAAAATGATCTTGCCGTCACAAATGTATATTTGCCAGCACAAAATAAATCCTTTGAACTCATGGAATATTTTGTGATCACAAAAATAATTCCGCAAACACAAAATTATTTTTTTTTTACAAAATAAATATCATATACTCAAATCTTTTATCACAAAAAATATTTTGTGCTGACAGAATTTATTTCTGTTTTGGTGCTAACACTTTTATGCTATTATCCACTGTATATATATATACATATATATATATATATATCTAGTGCCAGCTGAATGGCATTGACTAATGCTTTGCCCATTGCAATACCCATATCACTGCTGTGGATTTATTAAATGGGTGCAAACTTAGGACTTGTAAGATTGAATCAGAGACAAGCTGCGTTGCTGAAAGCTTTGGAATTCTGGGTGACAATGGAGCATTGTGGGCAGAAACATGGCTATTTTCGCCAATATTTAGCCATTTGCATGCAGTGCCAGGTTATTAAAATGAGCCTGATGTGATGACAAAAGGAATCTTGTCACTACAGAATACATTCTGTAAACACAAAATTCAATTCTCATGCGATGTTATGACAAAAAGAATCTTGTCGCTACAGAATGCATTCTGTGAATACAAAATCAATTCTCATGCCCGATTTTCTACTACAAACCTATTTTGTGTTCACAGAATTCATTTCTGTCTTTTTTCAGGGACAAAATTGTATAACGATAATACGAATTATTACTGGATGTTGTTTTATTCATACTATTGATATCGCTGCTCAATAATACATATATATTACGTGTTTTGTAATATGGCGGGTACAAAAGGAGAGTTATTCCATATAGAGACATCTGATTGGACGAGCTCCCTCGCCTCTCAAGGGTAAGTCACATAGATTGCAAAATTGCTCAGAAAAGCACTCAGTGTAGTAAATCTATTTCTTTTTTCGATTTTTTTTTTAGACCAGCCACGAGAGAGTGCGAATCATAAACTGGGCATGAAAAAAAGGGACACAAGACAGGTGCTTAGAAAAACAGCCATGGTTCTGTACAGAAGCCAAACCCATAGCGCCATGCAACGAGATAAAACTTTATTGACTCTAGAAAGCGAGCAGAACAGGGGTGCAGCCCTAACCCCCCAATCAAAGCTCCGGCGTCACAAACACATGCAGTTTGGCTATAAAGGTGCTGACAGTCCCGTATCGAACGAGGGTCATCTGAATGGTCAGGAGAATGTCCTGCGGCTCCGCTATTGGCTGCTGCACGGAGATAAGGCCGCTGTGGGGGTTGACGTATTTGGTGGTGAAATAGCCCCTCTCGTTCCCGCTGGTGATGGAGAGCTGAATGTCATCGCCGGGGAGAGAGTGGGAAGGGCCCATGCGGAATATGTCGGTGGGGGCTTGTATGTTGGTGGGGAAAGTGAGTTGGTGATAAGTCATTCTCAGGGGGAGGTGTTGGCATTCAGGATCAATGCAAGGCAAGCGCTCACAGCGACTGCAAGACAAGAAGGAAAGAGACAAGACCAAGAGAGAATTAATGCACATGAAGCGAGCAAGCGGGGAGGGAGCGGGCACTCAAACACTGCCCCTAGTGGCGGGGATCTATTAGTAACAGCCACCAAACAGCTCACAAAGCACCAGAGACAATTCCAATCGCCAGCTCTTGGTCCCAGCACAGAGCATTTCCGGGTTTTCCTATACAGCACTTGCAGCCGTGTGGAGCTGCTGCGTTTTGCTTTTTATTTACGTCTAACCACTGTCTCCCCCCAAAAGCCCCGGCCCATTTAGTGTTTGATTCCAGTGGAGCGATCGGTTACCCTTCATGCTTCAACTCCCTGCATCCTAGCAAACGGCCCAAGGCGGCTGCTGGGAGTTGTGGCTCAGAATCAGGGATTAGGTTATTAGAAAGGCGGCCAATCCCGGTTCATAGTCCTTGTCCCAAAGCCCTACAAACTGAAAGGAAATGTTGGTGCCCCAAAGACCCCAAAAATCGATGATTTCAAAAATGGATTTCGATGATACTTTCTACGATGTTTTGCTCTGAGGGTCGGGAGCCCAGGCTGATGGTCAACCCTCTGTCTAATTCGGGAAGCTCAGTTCTGTTTATAAAGCGGACCTACAAATCTTTCATTTCTATGGAGTCCAATAGAGGTGATGCTTTTCCTCACAACGGCCAGCAGGTGTCGCTCTTGACCGTGCAATGGCTTTCACTTGATTTCAAGGGTAAGTAAAGAGTTGAATCCATCCTAGCTCTACTATCCAAATCAATACCGCACAACTTCCCAATATCCGTTCATTCTAACTGGGTTTATACAGCTGTGTCTGGCTGTTTATAGTCTCTGCACTGCTGGTTCTGACTACTGAACAATAGCCTGATTCACAGACCCGGAAGTGGCTTAGGCTACATTATTTCAAAAGTCAGACTCAAGAGAATGGATAGTGGGAAATTGCTTACGATTAGATCGTCTTTCATCGGGCAAAGATTTACGGGGGGGGTCACTTACGTGTCGCCAGTTTTGCGATAGTTCTTTGGACAGTCGAAGGAAAGGCAGCGGAACCCTCCCTGGATGTTGAAGCAGTTCTCGGTGTCGGAGCAGTTGTGGGAGCCGGTAACACATTCATCCACATCTGTAACAACAGGGACACAATTATCACATTTACTTACACCGACGGGGCCACAACCACTGCAGTCTGGCGCTATTCTTAAAGGGATACAGTCATGGGAAAAAATATTTTTTTCAAATTAAATCAGTTAATAGAGCTGCTCCAGCAGAATTCTGCACTGAAATCCATTTCTCAAAAGAGCAAACAGATTTTTTTATATTCAATTTTGAAATCTGACATGGGGCTAGACATATTGTCAATTTCCCAGCTGCCCCAAGTCACGTGACTTGTGCTCTGATAAACTTCAATCACTCTTTACTGCTGTACTGCAAGTTGGACTGATATCACCCCCTCCCTTTCCCCCCCAGCAGCCAAACAAAAGAACAATGGGAAGGTAACCAGATAGCAGCTCCCTAACACAAGATAACAGCTGCCTGGTAGATCTAAGAACAACACTCAATAGTAAAATCCAGGTCCCACTGAGACACATTCAGTTATATTGAGTAGGAGAAACAGCAGCCTGCCAGAAAGCAGTTCCATCCTAAAGTGCAGGCACAAGTCACATGACCAGGGGCAGCTGGGAAATTGACAAAATGTCTAGCCCCATGTCAGATTTTTCCCATGACAGTATCCCTTTAAGGTGGCCATAGACGTAGAGATTGACAAACAAGCGGATCTCTCCCCGATATGCCCACATTGAAGTGGGCGATATCGGGCTGATCCGATTGTGGGCCCTAGGGCCCAACGATCGGATCATAATGTATCCGATACGGGTGGTCGGATTGAGGGACCACATACGCGCATAGAGGCGGCCGTGATCCGACAGGATTTTTTAACTTGCCCGATCGGCCAGATATCAATCGGATCGGGTCGGATGGCCCCACACACGGGCCAATAAGCTCGCGACTTGGTCTGTCGGTGTATGGGGGCATTTACACGGGTCTCTAACACATATCTATACCTAGGGCCACACCAGTAGAGGGCGGCACAATTAAAAAAATACATACAAAATGCCATTAGAACAAGAAATACGAACTCTAATTTGTATGCATGATGGGTGACCAATCGGAGAGCTGCATTCATTTCATGCTCCGCGCTACAGGGATATTACCCTCCTCCAGCCGCCAGACAAACAAACCTTGGAACTTCTCTCTTGGGTTCTCTCGCCATGTTATGAGGGTGTTGACAGTTGATGACATTTACCTTGGCAGTTGCGTCCGTTGGGTGCCAGCGTGTATCCGTTGGAAGGGCAGGAGCAGCGGAAACTGCCAGGAACGTTGTTGCAGCGATAGGAGCAGATGTGGCCGCCAGTTGGCAGCGCGCACTCGTCGATATCTGCAGCCGGAGAGAAAACACGTGAGACGTTTCCCCTCGTGTCTGAACCTTTCGGTTTCTCAGGGGTAACGACACCCCCATCTGCCCCAGTAGAATGGAACATACCAAGGAGCGAAATTTGGGCCCACGTGTTACACGTTACCTTCACATGTGATGCCATCCACGTCACTCAGCTGGTACCCGCGGCGACAGTAGCACTGGTACGAACCGTAGACGTTGGCGCACTCCTGGCTGCAGGGATTGTTGCTGCATTCGTCCACATCTAAACAAGAGAGGGGATAGTGGTCACCCAACTGCCCCCAACTGATCTGTTTCTCTCCCCACAGAGACCCACAAGTACACATTGCTAGAGCCACTGTCCCTAGCAACCATAGCAACCAGACAGAATTACACTGCAATCATTACTAATCATTTTTTAAGTAAAGTTCCCCTTTAATTGGGTCACAAAGTCTAACTTACCGTCACAAGATCTGCCATCCAAGGCCAACTTGAAGCCAGTGGAACAGCTGCAGAAAAAGGACCCCGCGGTGTTTTCACACTTGTGGGCACAGACCCGCCCTGGGTACCCCCTGCACTCATTGACATCTACAAAATACAATGAGTGATTTATTGATGGGGAGGAAAGGAGATCTCACCATCAGCATAGGAAGGGGTTCTTTACTGTAAGGGCAGTCAGGTTATGGGATTCCCTACCAAGAGAGGGGAATGAGTGATTCATTGGTGGGGAGGAAAGGAGATCTCACCATCAGCATAGGAAGGGGTTCTTTACTGTAAGGGCAGTCAGGTTATGGGATTCCCTACCAAGAGAGGGGGAATGAGTGATTCATTGGTGGGGAGGAAAGGAGATCTCACCATCAGCATAGGAAGGGGTTCTTTACTGTAAGGACAGTCAAATTATTGGATTCCCTACCAAGAGAGGGGGGAATGAGTGATTCATTGGTGGGGAGGAAAGGAGATCTCGCCATCAGCATAGGAAGGGGTTCTTTACTGTAAGGGCAGTCAGGTTATGGGATTCCCTACCAAGAGAGGGGGAATGAGTGATTCATTGGTGGGGAGGAAAGGAGATCTCACCATCAGCATAGGAAGGGGTTCTTTACTGTAAGGGCAGTCAGGTTATGGGATTCCCTACCAAGAGAGGGGGAATGAGTGATTCATTGGTGGGGAGGAAAGGAGATCTCACCATCAGCATAGGAAGGGGTTCTTTACTGTAAGGGCAGTCAGGTTATAGGATTCCCTACCAAGAGAGGGGGAATGAGTGATTCATTGAGGGGGGGAAAGGAGATCTCACCATCAGCATAGGAAGGGGTTCTTTACTGTAAGGACAGTCAGGTTATGGGATTCCCTACCAAGAGAGGGGAATGAGTGATTCGTTGGTGGGGAGGAAAGGAGATCTCACCATCAGCATAGGAAGGGGTTCTTTACTGTAAGGGCAATCAGGTTATGGGGTTCCCTACCAAGAGAGGGGGAATGAGTGATTCATTGGTGGGGAGGAAAGGAGATCTCACCATCAGCATAGGAAGGGGTTCTTTACTGTAAGGGCAGTCAGGTTATGGGATTCCCTACCAAGAGAGGGGGAATGAGTGATTTATTGGTGGGGAGGAAATGGGATCTCACCATCAGAATAGGAAAGCGGATTTCACCATCAGCATAGGAAGGGGTTCTTTACTGTAAAGTCAGGTTATGGGATTCCCTACCAATAGAGGGGGAATGAGTGATTCATTGGTGGGGAGGAAAGGAGATCTCACCATCAGCAAAGGAAGGGGTTATACTTACCAATACATGTTCTGCTTATAGGGTCAAAGTTATATCCTATTCTGCATTCACATTTATATGATCCCGGGACATTCATACAGCCGTGTCCTTCCCCACAAGGATTCTGGGTACTGGCGCATTCATTTATATCTTTTGGGGGCCAAGAGTAAAAAGCATCACCATTGGTTAATGATTGTTCCTTATGAAGTGCCCGGGTCTAGTCGTCCATAGCAACCGAGCAGATTTTGTTTTTTCCTGTTTTTGAACAGACGACCTGCTGATCGGTTGCTATGGGTGACTAGACCAGTAACAAGCTATGCTCCGTTTAATACATTTCCCCCTAATTACTTTATTCATTATATTAAACTCCCTTATGTTTGAGTATAAGCAAAAAAAAAAAAAAAATTTACTTTTGCTGATAAACCCATTTGGTTTTGGAAAGAAAATGTTTCACTTTACTGCTTTGCTGGAAATGTTATTGGGTGGGGGAAGGAGTTTCCTGTTACACGTGCGTCTGTTTCCTTTCTGGAAAATCACAGCAGCCCTGTCCTGCTTTGTGGTCGAGGTTTCAACTACAAATATATTCGATACAACAGTGACACCTGCTGTTCATTTCGCTGTATTTTCGAAGCTGACAGTGAAACATCAGCCGACTCTTCCCTGCTCACTAACTTCATTCTCTAACATGAATTTTATCCCAAACGCTCACCTTCACACTTTGTCCCATCGGCACTTAAGTGATATCCCCGGCCACAGTTCACCACGTGCCGCTGGCAAGTATAGGAACCTTCTGTGTTAATGCAGGTCTGGCCTGGAGGACACGGGGCATTAACACTCACACACTCATTGATATCTGATTGGATGAAATAGAGAGAGTTCAGTTTCCTGAAAACAGAAAATCCCCATCCATCACTTTAACAATAACAATATAAATACAAATATACAGAGAAGGAATGTTCTGGGCACACAATAAGCTATACCCTCATACTGTACTGTCTAAGGGAATCAATATGGCACCTCCTCCCATATGTATAAATACAAATATACAGAGAAGGAATGTTCTGGGCACACAATAAGCTATACCCTCATACTGTACTGTCTAAGGGAATCAATATGGCACCTCCTCCTCCCATATGTATAAATACAAATATACAGAGAAGGAATGTTCTGGGCACACAATAAGCTATACCCTCATACTGTACTGTCTAAGGGAATCAATATGGCACCTCCTCCCATATGTATAAATACAAATATACAGAGAAGGAATGTTCTGGGCACACAATAAGCTATACCCTCATACTGTACTGTCTAAGGGAATCAATATGGCACCTCCTCCTCCCATATGTATAAATACAAATATACAGAGAAGGAATGTTCTGGGCACACAATAAGTTATACCCTCATACTGTACTGTCTAAGGGAATCAATATGGCACCTCCTCCCATATGTATAAATACAAATATACAGAGAAGGAATGTTCTGGGCACACAATAAGCTATACCCTCATACTGTACTGTCTAAGGGAATCAATATGGCACCTCCTCCTCCCATATGTATAAATACAAATATACAGAGAAGGAATGTTCTGGGCACACAATAAGCTATACCCTCATACTGTACTGTCTAAGGGAATCAATATGGCACCTCCTCCTCCCATATGTATAAATACAAATATACAGAGAAGGAATGTTCTGGGCACACAATAAGCTATACCCTCATACTGTACTGTCTAAGGGAATCAATATGGCACCTCCTCCTCCCATATGTATAAATACAAATATACAGAGAAGGAATGTTCTGGGCACACAATAAGCTATACCCTCATACTGTACTGTCTAAGGGAATCAATATGGCACCTCCTCCTCCCATATGTATAAATACAAATATACAGAGAAGGAATGTTCTGGGCACACAATAAGCTATACCCTCATACTGTACTGTCTAAGGGAATCAATATGGCACCTCCCTCCTCCCATATGTATAAATACAAATATACAGAGAAGGAATGTTCTGGCACACAATAAGCTATACCCTCATACTGTACTGTCTAAGGGAATCAATATGGCACCTCCTCCTCCCATATGTATAAATACAAATATACAGAGAAGGAATGTTCTGGGCACACAATAAGCTATACCCTCATACTGTACTGTCTAAGGGAATCAATATGGCACCTCCTCCTCCATATGTATAAATACAAATATACAGAGAAGGAATGTTCTGGGCACACAATAAGCTATACCCTCATACTGTACTGTCTAAGGGAATCAATATGGCACCTCCTCCCATATGTATAAATACAAATATACAGAGAAGAATGTTCTGGGCACACAATAAGCTATACCCTCATACTGTACTGTCTAAGGGAATCAATATGGCAGCTCTGTAAGAAAAGAGGAGCCAATCAGATGTTACCGATGCAGTGTCCCAGGGCATCCTGTATGTAGCCGCTGCTGCACTGCACTTTGGGTCGGCACCTGAATGATCCCGGTGTGTTTTGGCAGTTGAAGTTGGGGAGGCAGTTGTGCGTTGCAGTTGCACATTCATCAATATCTAAGAATCAGGGAGACAAAATAAATCCTTTTAGACACATAAAGAGAAATATACGGAGCTCACCTGTCGCTCTGCATAGAAATCAGGACCTGCCTCTGTCCCCCTCTGAGACTTGATCCCCAACCGGGACTTTTCCCGGAAGTCACCCCATTATTAAAGGACACGTAACCCAGAAGTCCCACTTAGGAACGTGGATCAATCACATCCCATTCAAGTGTCCACCCTACAGGTGTGTGACCAGGTGCAGGTGTCTAATATAAGTGTTTTCTTATTATACGTCGCCATCTTCAGGATAGAGGTGGTATAACAGCAGATGTGCTCACGTCAGTCACTCGCTGTTATTCTGGTTGTGGGGAGCCCTGACCCCCCACCTACACCCACCCTAGGGTAGAGTCCTGCGCAGGTCCATTTTTTGGGATCCAAACCCGACCCGCAACCTGCAATCCGCAACCCGGACCCGCAACCCGCATTCTTACCTGCTTAGACCCGCTGCCCGACCCTACCCGCAAGTACCTTATCTGCAACCCGGACCCGCGACCCGCTGACCATCAAGAATCAGGAAGTGCTGTCATTGTAAACCGGAAGTGACATCATCGGAAGTAGGCGTGATCAGGGGGAAAGGAGTAAAACAGGAAGTGCTGTCATTGTAAACCGGAAGTGACGTCGTCGGAAGTAGGCGTGATCAGGGGGGAAAGGAGTAAAACAGGAACTGCTGCCATTGTAAACCGGGAGTGACGTCGTCGGAAGTAGGCGTGATCAGGGGAAAAGGGAGTAAAACAGGAAGTGCTGTCATTGTAAACCGGAAGTGACATCATCGGAAGTAGCCGTGATCAGGGGGAAAGGAGTAAAACAGGAAGTGCTGTCATTGTAAACCGGAAGTGACATCATCGGAAGTAGACGTGACCAGAAGAAAGTAGTGAATATCGATATTGAGAAGACCCGCGGCCCGATCCGCAACCCACAAACCCGCAGAACCGCCGACCCGCGGGTGTACCCGCACCTGGAACTTCTAAACGCAACCCGCAGGGTAGCGCAGGTTTTTGCGGGTACCCGACCCGCTGCAGGACTCTACCCCAGGGCGTTCCTCCTGCAGTGCAGAGCTTTGTAGTTGTACCTTTGCAGTTGTTGTCCTCCATCAGTTCATATCCAGTGCCGCAATTCACTTCCCTCTGGCAACGGAACGATCCCACCAGATTAATACACACCTGTCCCACCTTACACGTGTGACTCCCCGAGATACATTCATTGATGTCTAGACAAGAGCAAAGACAAGTTGTAGCACCTGAACCCACAGTAACTACATTCTGCACGGGGAGAAACGCCAGTGCACAAAGACTTTACAATCTCGGAGGATTCCTGGCACAGATATTCCAGCAAAATATTTACCTTCACAAGAAAATCCATCTGGTTGGAGCTGGTAACCTGCATAACAGGAGCAAACGACACTGATACCCGTGTCACTGCACTGCTGGTTACATGGACCCCCACCTGCAGAAACAAACATTGCACAGATCAGTACTAAGCACAATTCAGCAGGAACAGTCCTAAGTTTGTTCATAGTCTGTACAGAGAGATCCCATAAAACTATGGCAGCATAGGTATTCCCCTGTACTAAGCACAATTCAGCAGGAACAGTCCCCTAAGTTTGCTCATAGTCTGTACAGAGAGATCCCATAAAACTATGGCAGCATAGGTATTCCCTGTACTAAGCACAATTCAGCAGGAACAGTCCCTAAGTTTGCTCATAGTCTGTACAGAGAGATCCCATAAAACTATGGCAGCATAGGTATTCTCTGTACTAAGCACAATTCAGCAGGAACAGTCCCTAAGTTTGCTCATAGTCTGTACAGAGAGATCCCATAAAACTATGGCACATAGGTATTCCCTGTACTAAGCACAATTCAGCAGGAACAGTCCTTAAGTTTGCTCATAGTCTGTACAGAGAGATCCCATAAAACTATGGCAGAATACTTATTCCCTGTACTAAGCACAATTCAGCAGGAACAGTCCCTAAGTTTGCTCATAGTCTGTACAGAGAGATCCCATAAAACTATGGTACATAGGTATTCCCTGTACTAAGCACAATTCAGCAGGAACAGTCCCTAAGTTTGCTCATAGTCTGTACAGAGAGATCCCATAAAACTATGGCAGCATAGGTATTCCCTGTACTAAGCACAATTCAGCAGGAACAGTCCCTAAGTTTGCTCATAGTCTGTACAGAGAGATCCCATAAAACTATGGCAGCATAGGTATTCCCTGTACTAAGCACAATTCAGCAGGAACAGTCCCCTAAGTTTGCTCATAGTCTGTACAGAGAGATCCCATAAAACTATGGCAGTATAGGTATTCCCTGTACTAAGCACAATTCAGCAGGAACAGTCCCCTAAGTTTGCTCATAGTCTGTACAGAGAGATCCCATAAAACTATGGCAGCATAGGTATTCCCTGTACTAAGCACAATTCAGCAGGAACAGTCCCCTAAGTTTGCTCATAGTCTGTACAGAGAGATCCCATAAAACTATGGCAGCATAGGTATTCCCTGTACTAAGCACAATTCAGCAGGAACAGTGCCTAAGTTTGCTCATAGTCTGTACAGAGAGATCCCATAAAACTATGGTACATAGGTATTCCCTGTACTAAGCACAATTCAGCAGGAACAGTCCCTAAGTTTGCTCATAGTCTGTACAGAGAGATCCCATAAAACTATGGCAGCATAGGTATTCCCTGTACTAAGCACAATTCAGCAGGAACAGCCCCTAAGTTTGCTCATAGTATAATACAATTACTCAGTAAATCCACATCATTTTGGCTTTCCACTTACCTCTGCATCGATCGTTCAGATAAGGATCCTCGTTGTCTGAGTGGGGTATCGATGCTGCATTAGCTGAGGAGGAAATAAAAAGAATATGTCAAATTATCTGTTTCATTACTGTAAACCCCACCCCTGAACAGCCCAACCCCACCCCCTCGGAGCTAAAAGTGGAAGTTTTACCTTCATCTTTGCTGACGTCCCGGTTTGGGATGTCCAGCCCCTCTTGGCCCCTGACGCAGCAGGCCCTGAAGACTTGCTCACACTGGTAGCCCAGGAACATGTTTTTGTCACAACTGCGGCCCTGGGTCTGGGCCATTCTGCCGAGTAAACAGCAATGACAGCAGCGCTGCTGGGAGAGACACAGGCTTAGTGACTGGAACCCACTCTATAAACTCTCTACTTCCTGCTCCTGGGCTACTCTCTTTCCCATGGTCAGTGGATAGAGGCCACAATAAACCCAGATGACCTACACATCACTAGGACAAACGTGTTGTTGACTTGCCCTTTAATTTTGTATAAGACTAACTATTTCCCCTGACAACATTACAGGCAAACTATAACATCGCATTGGCTCTATAGACTAACAGTGATGGTTAGGACTGACAGTTATTTCAGAACTACAATTCCCAGAATCCTCTCACGCACCTTTATGAACCGGGCTTCGCATGTAGAATTTGCCTCGTTTTCGGAGGTCTCACATTCTTCTCGCTCATTGGCGATGTTAATGCCGGTGGTGCAGTGCAGGTCCTCCAGCTGATTCATACAGCATTGCTCTTGTGTGAGTCTGGGGTACAGTGATAATAAACCAGAGATATTTTAATTGGCAATGAGGAACCACAGATGGAGCTGCCCAGACAGAGGGGAATGTGAGGGGCACATACAGAATGAGGAACCACAGATGGACCCTGCCCAGACAGAGGGAAAAGGTGAGGGGCACATACAGAATGAGGAACCACAGATGGACCCTGCCCAGACAGAGGGGAAGGTAAGGGGCACATACAGAATGCAGAACCACAGATGGACCCTGCACAAACAGAGAGGAAGGTGAGGGGCACATACAGAATGAAGAACCACAGATGGACCCTGGCCAGACAGAGGGGAAGGTGAGGGGCACATACAGAATGAGGAACCACAGATGGACCCTGCCCAGACAGAGGGAAGGTGAGGGGCACATACAGAATGAGGAACCACAGATGGACCTGCCCAGACAGAGGGGAAGGTGAGGGGCACATACAGAATGAGGAACCACAGATGGACCCTGCACAAACAGAGAGGAAGTTGAGGGGCACATACAGAATGAAGAACCACAGATGGACCCTGTACAAACAGAGAGGAAGGTGAGGGGCACATACAGAATGAGGAACCACAGATGGACCCCGCCCAGACAGAGGGGAAGGTGAGGGGCACATACAGAATGAGGAACCACAGATGGACCCTGCCCAGACAGAGGGGAAGGTGAGGGGCACATACAGAATGATCAACCACAGATGGACCCTGCCCAGACAGAGCGAAAAGGTGAGGGGCACATACAGAATGAGGAACCACAGATGGACCCTGCACAGACAGAGGGGAAGGTGAGGGGCACATACAGAATGAGGAACCACAGATGGACCCTGGCCAGACAGAGGGGAAGGTGAGGGGCACATACAGAATGAGGAACCACAGATGGACCCTGCACAAACAGAGAGGAAGGTGAGGGGCACATACAGAATGAAGAACCACAGATGGACCCTGTACAAACAGAGAGGAAGGTGAGGGGCACATACAGAATGAGGAACCACAGATGGACCCCGCCCAGACAGAGGGGAAGGTGAGGGGCACATACAGAATGAGGAACCACAGATGGACCCCGCCCAGACAGAGGGGAAGGTGAGGGGCACATACAGAATGAGGAACCACAGATGGACCCTGCCCAGACAGAGGGGAAGGTGAGGGGCACATACAGAATGATCAACCACAGATGGACCCTGCCCAGACAGAGCGAAAAGGTGAGGGGCACATACAGAATGAGGAACCACAGATGGACCCTGCACAGACAGAGGGGAAGGTGAGGGGCACATACAGAATGAGGAACCACAGATGGGCCCTGCCCAGATAGAGAGGAAGGTGAGGGACACATACAGAATGAGGAACCACAGATGGACCCTGCACAAACAGAGAGGAAGGTGAGGGGCACATACAGAATGAGGAACCACAGATGGACCCTGCCCAGTCAAAGGGGAAAGGTGAGGGGCACATACAGAATGAGGAACCACAGATGGACCCTGCCCAGTCAAAGGGGAAAGGTGAGGGGCACATACAGAATGAGGAACCACAGATGGACCCTGCCCAGTCAAAGGGGAAAGGTGAGGGGAACCTACAGAATGAGGAACCACAGATGGACCCTGCCCAGATTGAGGGGAAGGTGAGGGGCACATACAGAATGAGGAACCACAGATGGAGCCTGCCCAGACAGAGGGGAAGTTGAGGGGAACCACATGTTCTTATGTGGATGCTGATTGGCTGACAAGTCTAAATAACAGACCCCTGATCATTTGTGCAGTAGAGGAGGTTTCTATGTGTCGCAGTAGAAAACATTTGGATTAAGTCAGTGGAGGAAACAGCCTTTCCCGGGCCCCTTTCATCTCTTCATTATTGATTCCCGGGGGGGCCACACACAGAGACAAAGTATTTCCTAATGGGTTTGGGGCGAGGGCGTCTCTTCCCCTCTCTCTGTTTTCAATAATAAAGTCCCCGGTGTTTGGCCGAGGGCTAAAAACCTTTTCAAGAGGCGCCAGCGCAGCCCAAACGCTCTGATGTCGGATTTACACTAATGTTTCCCTGTTGCCGGGGGGGAGAGTTTGTAGAAACCACTTGGAAGGATTTATGGGTGTCAGGTAATTCCATTTTATCAGATCCCCCGGGGGGCAAGGGAGGAAATCTTTATTCTGCCCCTTAGCTCAAAGCAGAGCCCATCAGCTGGGGGCATTAAAGGGGAACTTTCATTTGATTTATAAGTGACTTTCTATTTGCCTTTTCCCAAAACTAGAGCTTTAAGATTGAATTTGTTTCCCCGTCCCATGATTCCCGGCAGCAGCAGCTCCGACTCTCGATCCTGTCTCATGTCAGGGGGGCCTGCGGGGGCTGCTGGGAAATGCCACTAATGTATCTCATTGTAACGTGTGACAGAGACTCTGTGACTTTAATTCATATCCCAATTCTACGTCGTTTCTACCCCCATCCATAGGGGCCCCGCTGGCTCCTCACCTGCATTCCTTGGAGTCGGAGAGGACAGGTAGGTGGGTGCACTCGATTTTCTGCGTCGCCCATTCGTAGCCACTGTTACAGCAGGAATCGATTGAGGGCTCAGTTGTCACTGGAAAATAACCAGAACTTTGTTATTTCATTTATTCGCCTTTATTTATATATCACTGACATATACCCCAGCGCTGTACAGACATTATACATCATTCACATCAGTCCCTGTCCCAGTGAGCTTATAATCTAAGGTCCCTATCACAGTCCCATCAGTCCCTGCCCCAGTGAGCTGACAATCTAAGGTCCCTATAACATTCCTTTCAGTCCCTGCCCCAGTGAGCTTACAATCTAAGGTCCCTATCACATTCCCATCAGTCCCTGCCCCAGTGAGCTTACAATCTAAGGTCCCTATCACATTCTCATCAGTCCCTGTCCCAGTGATTTTACAATCTAAGGTCCCTATCACATTCCCATCAGTCCCTGTCCCAGTGAGCTTACAATCTAAGGTCCCTATCACATTCCCATCAGTCCCTGCCCCAGTGAACTTACAATCTAAGGTCCCTATCACATTCTCATCAGTCCCTGTCCCAGTGAACTTACAATCTAAGGTCCCTATCATATTCCCATCAGTCCCTGCCCCAGTGAGCTTACAATCTAAGGTTCCTATCACATTCCCATCACTCCCTGCCCCAGTGAGCTTACAATCTAAGGTCCCTATCACATTCCCATCAGTCTCTGCCCCAGTGAGCTTACAATCTAAGGTCCCTATTACATTACCATCAGTCCCTACCCCAGTGAGCTTACAATCTAAAGTCCCTATCACATTCCTATCAGTCCCTGCCCCAGTGAGTTTACAATCTAAAGTTCCTATCACATTCCTATCAGTCCCTGCTCCAGTGAGCTTACAATCTAAAGTCCCTATCACATTCCTATCAGTCCCTGCCCCAGTGAGTTTACAATTTAAAGTGCCTATCACATTCCTATCAGTCCCTGCTCCAGTGAGCTTACAATCTAAAGTCCCTATCACATTCCTATCAGTCCCTGCCCCAGTGAGTTTACAATCTAAAGTGCCTATCACATTACCATCAGAACCTGCTCCAGTGAGTTTATAATGTAAGGTCCCTATCACATTCCCATCAGTCCCTGCCCCAGTGAGTTTACAATCTAAAGTGCCTATCACATTACCATCAGAACCTGCTCCAGTGAGTTTATAATGTAAGGTCCCTATCACATTCCCATCAGTCCCTGCCCCAGTGAGCTGACAATCTAAGGTCCCTATAACATTCCTATCAGTCCCTGCCCCAGTGAGCTTACAATCTAAGGTCCCTATCACATTCCCATCAGTCCCTGCCCCAGTGAGCTGACAATCTAAGGTCCCTATAACATTCCTATCAGTCCCTGCCCCAGTGAGCTTACAATCTAAGGTCCCTATCACATTCCCATCAGTCCCTGTCCCAGTGAGCTTACAATCTAAGGTCCCTATCACATTTCCATCAGTCCCTGTCCCAGTGAGCTTACAATCTAAGGTCCCTATCACATTCCCATCAGTCCCTGCCCCAGTGAGCTGACAATCTAAGGTCCCTATAACATTCCTATCAGTCCCTGCCCCAGTGAGCTTACAATCTGAATTCTCAATAAAACAGATATACACAGTGTGGGAGTCTGAGCCAAGTGCCACTGACATTAAATCTGAAATAAAATCCCAAACAGCCCAAAACATTGGTTTCTGTCTCAGGAATGTGGAACCAGCGCCTGTAAATACCCTGAAAAATGATTTTGCCGGTCCATTTCCCAGATTTCCGAGTTGTGGGATTAGCAGTAGCGCAGACAAGTGGAAATAACTGCTCTGGACCCAAAGTCTGACCCTTATTCAGCAAAAACCCACTGGAGTTTGTCTCTGAAGGAAAGTGATTTACTAAAAGCCAAACTGGAACTCCCAGCAGCTCCATCTGTAGCACAAGAACAAAGACATTCGGGGGGTTGATAACAAATGGACACATGTATCAGTCAGTTATTGTTTCAATACGTTTCCATTCAAGAAATGTTAGAGTTCAGCAGCAGCACTGAGCTCTAACACCCTCCAAATTGTTTATACAGGACAGGATTAAGAGCAAATTGAACATTTCACTTTCCCAGACTGTTGCAACGAGGTCCCAGCGTTAGAGCTCCAGCTCTGCATGAACTCTGGATGAGACTTACACCCCGAGTAACGTCCCGTCTTAAGTCTCTTTATGGGGTCACGTGACAGACACTTGGAGAGCGTTTTGTCGGGATCTGGTAGAAAGATCTCATTTTTGGCAGAGCTGTGAATTCAACACCTCCCAGAGTCACCTGATGCAGCTCCCGCTGTTTGAGGATAAATATATCCAGGCGCCGACGCTACAATGGCTTTGTGTGACACGGGGAGATGATGAAACAATGGGCAGTGAGGGGCTGCAGTCAATAAACAGATACTTCACACACTTATAACTCACACACTCACATAATGGAATCTGTCTGCTCCAGACTGCGGGCTCCATTCCAGAAACTACAACTCTCTCCAGGGAGACTGTTTTAAAGGGTAAATACACAAATCTTTAAATTATATAAAAAGTATTTTACTTTCCTACTGCAAAACTTTATACAGGAGCTCCCAATTGTGCCTCTAATCACCAATCACAGACTCCTGTAACAGCCCTCACAGAGGAAAACTGAAATTCAGCAACAACTACTGTAACTGTACAGAGAGATCCCATAAAACTATGGCAGCATAGGTATTCCCTGTACTAAGCACAATTCAGCAGGAACAGTCCCTAAGTTTGCTCATAGTCTGTACAGAGAGATCCCATAAAACTATGGCAGTATAGATATTCCCTGTACTAAGCACAATTCAGCAGGAACAGTCCCTAAGTTTGCTCATAGTCTGTACAGAGAGATCCCATAAAACTATGGCAGCATAGGTATTCCCTGTACTAAGCACAATTCAGCAGGAACAGTCCCCTAAGTTTACTCATAGTCTGTACAGAGAGATCCCATAAAACTATGGTACATAGGTATTCCCTGTACTAAGCACAATTGAGCAGGAACAGTCCCCTAAATTTGCTCATAGTCTGTACAGAGAGATCCCATAAAACTATGGTACATAGGTATTCCCTGTACTAAGCACAATTCAGCAGGAACAGTCCCCTAAGTTTGCTCATAGTCTGTACAGAGAGATCCCATAAAACTATGGCACATAGGTATTCCCTGTACTAAGCACAATTCAGCAGGAACAGTCCCTAAGTTTGCTCATAGTCTGTACAGAGAGATCCCATAAAACTATGGCACATAGGTATTCCCTGTACTAAGCACAATTCAGCAGGAACAGTCCCTAAGTTTGCTCATAGTCTGTACAGAGAGATCCCATAAAACTATGGCAGCATAGGTATTCCCCTGTACTAAGCACAATTCAGCAGGAACAGTCCCTAAGTTTGCTCATAGTCTGTACAGAGAGATCCCATAAAACTATGGCACATAGGTATTCCCTGTACTAAGCACAATTCAGCAGGAACAGTCCCCTAAGTTTGCTCATAGTCTGTACAGAGAGATCCCATAAAACTATGGCACATAGGTATTCCCTGTACTAAGCACAATTCAGCAGGAACAGTCCCTAAGTTTGCTCATAGTCTGTACAGAGAGATCCCATAAAACTATGGCACATAGGTATTCCCTGTACTAAGCACAATTCAGCAGGAACAGTCCCCTAAGTTTGCTCATAGTCTGTACAGAGAGATCCCATACAACTATAGCAGCATAGGTATTCCCTGTACTAAGCACAATTCTGTATAACATAATAAGCAAATGTATAGAGTTTTATCTGTGGTCTCTGTACAACCCACACAATCTGTCCTCAAAGGGATAAGATCTTGTTATGGCAGATTTGTTGACACAGGTGCCTCCCAATCCCACTTTCCCGAACAAAAATATGGATATTGCACATTGTAGTGAGGATAAAAGGTCAAATGATGGAAAATATCCCACTGTTACTATAGGCACCATCTCTCCCTACTATACCTGCTATCCCACAGTCACACTCCCTTCCCAGAGACTATTATCCCACTGTTACTATAGACACATCTCTCCCTACTATACCTGCTATCCCACAGTCACACTCCCTTCCCAGAGACTATTATCCACTGTTACTATAGACACCATCTCTCCCTACTATACCTGCTATCCCCCAGTCACACTCCCTTCCCAGAGACTATTATCCACTGTTACTATAGACACCATCTCTCCCTACTATACCTGCTATCCCACAGTCACACTCCCTTCCCAGAGACTATTATCCACTGTTACTATAGGCACCATCTCTCCCTACTATACCTGCTATCCCACAGTCACACTCCCTTCCCAGAGACTATTATCCACTGTTACTATAGACACCATCTCTCCCTACTATACCTGCTATCCCACAGTCACACTCCCTTCCCAGAGACTATTATCCACTGTTACTATAGGCACCATCTCTCCCTACTATACCTGCTATCCCACAGTCACACTCCCTTCCCAGAGACTATTATCCACTGTTACTATAGACACATCTCTCCCTACTATACCTGCTATCCCACAGTCACACTCCCTTCCCAGAGACTATTATCCACTGTTACTATAGACACATCTCTCCCTACTATACCTGCTATCCCACAGTCACACTCCCTTCCCAGAGACTATTATCCACTGTTACTATAGACACATCTCTCCCTACTATACCTGCTATCCCACAGTCACACTCCCTTCCCAGAGACTATTATCCACTGTTACTATAGGCCCCATCTCTCCCTACTATACCTGCTATCCCACAGTCACACTCTCTTCCCAGAGACTATTATCCACTGTTACTATAGGCACCATCTCTCCCTACTATACCTGTTATCCCACAGTCACACTCCCTTCCCAGAGACTATTATCCCACTGTTACTATAGAAGTAAATTATGTACTATATATGTAATACACATTTAGGGGTATATTTATCAAAGAGTGAAGTTAGAGATTACCACAGTCCTCTAGAGTGAAATTCCACCACTCTCCATTCATTTCTATTGGATTTTTAAAAGAGTATTTATAAATGGATGAAAGTGAAAATTCACCCTTTGATAAATAAGCCTTTAAAAATGCCATAGAAATGGATGGAAAGAGTCGGTTTTTTACTCTAGAGGACTGGACGATCTCTAACTTCACTGTTTAATATACCCTATACTGTTATTAGAGGCATATCCAGATGTACTAATATACTTTTGGCTGATGAAACTTTACAAAAGGCACAAAACTATTTTCCTAAAAGCCCATATAGACGCACTAAACACTCGCTGAGTGGCCCCCCAGTCACCTTTCATTTGTGGTTTAGTGAAACGGAGTCAACACAAACACATTGATTGTGCCTTTAATTTAGACTCCAACTCAACCGCTCCTTGTAGAAGAGAAATACAGGGGCTTGTGCTCGAGACAATGGCCCATAATGACCTTTCTTTATTGCTCTTCTAACCTTGTGTGGATACAATGTGCCTTCCTGCTCACTCGCAATTATACACATGTCCCATTGTTACTAAAGCAAATAAAGTCAATTATTAACTGGCAGCTCAGTGTATTTAAATGGATAGAACTGTGGGAGGAATGTGCAGGGACAATAAGCAAATACTTTATTATATGGGATGTTATTTAGGAACACAAAGATACAAGTTTCTCTGCAGTTTCCTGTGTAACAGCCAAAAATAAATGTAAATAAACTTACACTTCAGTCAATGGAAATGGGATTGTGGGACTGTTGTCTGTGTGGGGATTGAAAAGGTATAGTAGGGAGAGATGGTGTCTATAGTAACAGTGGATAATAGTCTCTGGGAAGGGAGTGTGAATGTGGGATAGCAGGTATAGTAGGGAGAGATGGTGCCTATAGTAACAGTGGATAATAGTCTCTGGGAAGGGAGTGTGACTGTGGGATAGCAGGTATAGTAGGGAGAGATGGTGTCTATAGTAACAGTGGATAATAGTCTCTGGGAAGGGAGTGTGACTGTGGGATAGCAGGTATAGTAGGGAGAGATGGTGCCTATAGTAACAGTGGATAATAGTCTCTGGGAAGGGAGTGTGACTGTGGGATAGCAGGTATAGTAGGGAGAGATGGTGCCTATAGTAACAGTGGGATAATAGTCTCTGGGAAGGGAGTGTGACTGTGGGATAGCAGGTATAGTAGGGAGAGATGTGTCTATAGTAACAGTGGATAATAGTCTCTGGGAAGGGAGTGTGACTGTGGGATAGCAGGTATAGTAGGGAGAGATGGTGCCTATAGTAACAGTGGATAATAGTCTCTGGGAAGGGAGTGTGACTGTGGGATAGCAGGTATAGTAGGGAGAGATGTGCCTATAGTAACAGTGGATAATAGTCTCTGGGAAGGGAGTGTGACTGTGGGATAGCAGGTATAGTAGGGAGAGATGGTGCCTATAGTAACAGTGGGATAATAGTCTCTGGGAAGGGAGTGTGACTGTGGGATAGCAGGTATAGTAGGGAGAGATGGTGCCTATAGTAACAGTGGGATAATAGTCTCTGGGAAGGGAGTGTGACTGTGGGATAGCAGGTATAGTAGGGAGAGATGGTGTCTATAGTAACAGTGGATAATAGTCTCTGGGAAGGGAGTGTGACTGTGGGATAGCAGGTATAGTAGGGAGAGATGTGCCTATAGTAACAGTGGATAATAGTCTCTGGGAAGGGAGTGTGACTGTGGGATAGCAGGTATAGTAGGGAGAGATGGTGCCTATAGTAACAGTGGGATAATAGTCTCTGGGAAGGGAGTGTGACTGTGGGATAGCAGGTATAGTAGGGAGAGATGGTGCCTATAGTAACAGTGGATAATAGTCTCTGGGAAGGGAGTGTGACTGTGGGATAGCAGGTATAGTAGGGAGAGATGGTGCCTATAGTAACAGTGGGATAATAGTCTCTGGGAAGGGAGTGTGACTGTGGGATAGCAGGTATAGTAGGGAGAGATGTGTCTATAGTAACAGTGGATAATAGTCTCTGGGAAGGGAGTGTGACTGTGGGATAGCAGGTATAGTAGGGAGAGATGTGTCTATAGTAAAAGTGGATAATAGTCTCTGGGAAGGGAGTGTGACTGTGGGATAGCAGGTATAGTAGGGAGAGATGGTGTCTATAGTAACAGTGGATAATAGTCTCTGGGAAGGGAGTGTGACTGTGGGATAGCAGGTATAGTAGGGAGAGATGGTGCCTATAGTAACAGTGGGATAATAGTCTCTGGGAAGGGAGTGTGACTGTGGGATAGCAGGTATAGTAGGGAGAGATGGTGCCTATAGTAACAGTGGGATAATAGTCTCTGGGAAGGGAGTGTGACTGTGGGATAGCAGGTATAGTAGGTAGAGATGGTGTCTATAGTAACAGTGGATAATAGTCTCTGGGAAGGGAGTGTGACTGTGGGATAGCAGGTATAGTAGGGAGAGATGGTGTCTATAGTAACAGTGGGATAATAGTCTCTGGGAAGGGAGTGTGACTGTGGGATAGCAGGTATAGTAGGGAGAGATGGTGTCTATAGTAACAGTGGGATAATAGTCTCTGGGAAGGGAGTGTGACTGTGGGATAGCAGGTATAGTAGGGAGAGATGGTGTCTATAGTAACAGTGGATAATAGTCTGTGGGAAGGGAGTGTGATTGTGGGATAGCAGGTATAGTAGGGAAAGATGGTGCCTATAGTAACAGTGGATAATAGTCTCTGGGAAGGGAGTGTGACTGTGGGATAGCAGGTATAGTAGGGAGAGATGTGTCTATAGTAACAGTGGATAATAGTCTCTGGGAAGGGAGTGTGACTGTGGGATAGCAGGTATAGTAGGGAGAGATGGTGCCTATATTAACAGTGGATAATAGTCTCTGGGAAGGGAGTGTGACTGTGGGATAGCAGGTATAGTAGGGAGAGATGGTGTCTATAGTAACAGTGGGATAATAGTCTCTGGGAAGGGAGTGTGACTGTGGGATAGCAGGTATAGTAGGGAGAGATGGTGTCTATAGTAACAGTGGATAATAGTCTGTGGGAAGGGAGTGTGATTGTGGGATAGCAGGTATAGTAGGGAAAGATGGTGCCTATAGTAACAGTGGATAATAGTCTCTGGGAAGGGAGTGTGACTGTGGGATAGCAGGTATAGTAGGGAGAGATGGTGCCTATAGTAACAGTGGATAATAGTCTCTGGGAAGGGAGTGTGACTGTGGGATAGCAGGTATAGTAGGGAGAGATTATGCCTATAGTAACAGTGGATAATAGTCTCTGGGAAGGGAGTGTGACTGTGGGATAGCAGGTATAGTAGGGAGAGATGTGTCTATAGTAACAGTGGATAATAGTCTCTGGGAAGGGAGTGTGACTGTGGGATAGCAGGTATAGTAGGGAGAGATGGTGCCTATAGTAACAGTGGATAATAGTCTCTGGGAAGGGAGTGTGACTGTGGGATAGCAGGTATAGTAGGGAGAGATGGGGCCTATAGTAACAGTGGATAATAGTCTCTGGGAAGGGAGTGTGACTGTGGGATAGCAGGTATAGTAGGGAGAGATGGTGTCTATAGTAACAGTGGATAATAGTCTCTGGGAAGGGAGTGTGACTGTGGGATAGCAGGTATAGTAGGGAGAGATGGTGCCTATAGTAACAGTGGATAATAGTCTCTGGGAAGGGAGTGTGACTGTGGGATAGCAGGTATAGTAGGGAGAGATGGTGTCTATAGTAACGGTGGATAATAGTCTCTGGGAAGGGAGTGTGACTGTGGGATAGCAGGTATAGTAGGGAGAGATGGTGTCTATAGTAACAGTGGGATAATAGTCTCTGGGAAGGGAGTGTGACTGTGGGATAGCAGGTATAGTAGGGAGAGATGGTGTCTATAGTAACAGTGGATAATAGTCTCTGGGAAGGGAGTGTGACTGTGGGATAGCAGGTATAGTAGGGAGAGATGGTGTCTATAGTAACAGTGGATAATAGTCTCTGGGAAGGGAGTGTGACTGTACTTCACAAGGACATTGTAGAGACGTAGGTGAAACAACACATGGGTGACAACAGGTGGGGCCGATGTTAATTCACTATTTGTGTTCCCTGTACTTTAAGTTTAGTGTCACATGTGTAGAAGGTGCAGGCGAGTTCCTAGAGGTGTGAGTGTGAGTGAGTGTTTGTAGCTCACAATGTGTTGTGTGTGTTGCTATAGTAACTTACATGTTTGTGGGCACAAGTGCAAAGAAAAGAGAGAATATTCCGGGCAGTAAATACACAGGGAAGTGGCACTAAGTTGTGAGTAAGACGGGGGCAGTGTAAGTTCCTCACTGTTTCTCCTTTAGATAAAAACCACAGAATTGAGATTTTTCCTAAAACATAAGTGGGGGGGCAGTTATTGTGCCGTCAATCTGTGGGTGTCTGGGGCTGTAGGAATGAATGGGAGGGTTGGCTGATATTATGGGGGGCTGTGATGTACCCCATGTGGGAGGGAAGGTTCGTGGCTAGAAGATTTACATAGAGACCCCCCGACATACACACAAGTCACCCCAACACACAGACACAAACTATAGAGACCCCCAAATAGTAAAGTTCCTCCATAATTCAACGTTCCCTTCATTATATCCCCCCCCCCCTATAAAGCTCCACGTGATTCCAGAGTTGAGGGGGGTCACATGTCCAGTTGCCCCCCCCCCCCGTTGGGGTCACATTTCTCAGAAGTAAAAAACATTCCGACCCTTCGCTAAATGTTGGTCTCTCTCTGGCCCCCCAACACCTCCATGCGGACAGACCCCCAAACTTTCCTCCCACTTCCTCCAATATCTAAAGGGTAACTAACCCATCGCCCCCCACAGCTGCCCCCCCCAGGACTCACCTCTGCCAAGGAAAAGAGGGAGAAAAGCCAAGAGCAGCATCTTGTCTGGAACCTTCGTCTACTAACAGCCCCCAAGATGTGGGGAGAGACGAGCTGCAACCAGAGGAGGAGGAGTTTCCCCCGGGTCCCCCCTGTTGCTTCTATAGAGGGGGGGGCAGGGAAATTGGAGACCGACAGGGGGGGGAGTCTTCCTGCAAAATCCCCTCGTCCCTTTTAACTCCACAAACTTCAACTGAGACCTGATTCTTCAGCCCCCACTAGTGTTTACTCACACCCCCACCCCCTCCCAAATAGTCATCACACCCCCCACCCAACAACCCCCAAACTGACACCCCCATATCATATATGCACATAATGTAAGTGTATAATATATAGGCACAGATATACCCCCATCTTTCCTCTGTCACCCCCATATCATATATGCACATAATGTAAGTGTATAATATATAGGCACAGCCCCCCATCTTTCCCCTGTCACCCCCATATCATATATGCACATAATGTAAGTATATAATATATATTCACAGCCCCCCATCTTTCATCTGTCACCCCCATATTATATATGCACATAATGTAAGTGTATAATATATAGGCACAGCCCCCCATCTTTCATCTGTCACCCCCATATCATATATGCACATAATGTAAATGTATAATATATAGGCACAGCCCCCCATCTTTCCTCTGTCACCCCCATATCATATATGCACATAATGTAAGTGTATAATATATAGGCACAGCCCCCCATCTTTCCCCTGTCACCCCCATATCATATATGCACATAATGTAAGTATATAATATATAGGCACAGCCCCCCATCTTTCCCCTGTCACCCCCATATCATATATGCACATAATGTAAGTATATAATATATAGGCACAGCCCCCCATCTTTCATCTGTCACCCCCATATCATATATGCACATAATGTAAGTGTATAATATATAGGCACAGCCCCCCATCTTTCATCTGTCACCCCCATATCATATATGCACATAATGTAAGTGTATAATATATAGGCACAGCCCCCCATCTTTCCCCTGTCACCCCCATATCATATATGCACATAATGTAAGTGTATAATATATAGGCACAGCCCCCCATCTTTCATCTGTCACCCCCATATCATATATGCACATAATGTAAGTGTATAATATATAGGCACAGCCCCCCATCTTTCCCCTGTCACCCCCATATCATATATGCACATAATGTAAGTGTATAATATACAGGCACAGATATACCCCCCATTTTTCCAATATTTGAGAAGTGGAAAGATTTACATTAGAAGAAGAGGAAGTACAATTAGCTGTAGGATTTCCTGTTCTGCCGCTCAGGTGACACCTCATTATTTGCACTGACCCTAAATGAAGAGTCCCATTGCTCCCGTTATTGGGAATATGAGAGCAAACAGCCCCCCTCTAATTCTCTCAAGCTGTTTCCTGGTGCAGAGTGACAGCTCGGCTGGAATTCATTGTGAGGCTGATCTCCTAGGAGGTTCACTACCAAAACTTTAATTAAAGGGGTGGTTCACCTTTAAAGTGGACCTGTCACCCAGACATACAAAGCTGTATAATAAAAGTCCTTTTCAAATTAAACATGAAATCCAAATTATTTTTTTTATTAAAGCATTCATAGCTGTTGTAAGCTCATTTAAAAATCTCAGCTGTCAATCAAATATTGTCTGCCCCTCCTCTATGCCTTAGGCAATTACTTTCACTTTCTATTCATCACTTCCTACATGTCACTTCTCTCCCCACATTCCCCCGTTCTCTTTACCATCTAATTATTTAGCCAGGACATGGGGATGGACATCAGGTCCCCCATTCTGGTGCACAAACAAGATTCTGAGATGATACAAGACTTGTCTTAATAACAGTGTCCCACAAAATGGCTGCTGCCTGCTTGTTATAATTATGACTTCCCAGACTGATGGAAACACGATTCAAACTATTTATACAGTGTAATTTAAGTTCATTTTTCTCGACTAACATGATAAAATAGGATTTGGAATAATTTTTCAGGTCCCCTTTAAGTTAACTTTAAAGGAGAAGTAAACCCTTGTTAATAAAAAAACCCCTACAAAGACCGCCCATCCTGTTCTTAAAAGATTACTGAAGAGAAGAGGATGGCGCCCATGAACTCCGATGCCCTGAATCTGCCCCGAGGGGTAAGTAAAGAGTTAGGGGAATTTACCCAGGGTACCACCTAGGCTGGGGGGGAGCTGGGAGGGTATGGGTTTTTATTAGCAAGGGTTAACTTCTCCTTTAAGTATGTTACAGACTAGTCAATTCTAAGCAACTTTTCAATTGCCCTTCATTTTTATAGCTTTTGAATTGTTTGTTATTTTCTTCTAACTCTTTCCAGCTTTCAAATGGGGGTCACTGACCCCATCTAAAAACAAATGCTCTGTAAGGCTACAAATGTATTGTTATTGCTACTTTTTATTCCTCATCTTTCTATTCAGGCCTCTCCTATTCATATTCCAGTCTCTTATAGTGATGGACGAATCTGTGCCGTTTTAGCGTGAAATTTGCAAAAAATCCGAGTAACGCAATTGAAGTCAATGGGCGTCAAAATAATTTTGACCTCCGTCAATTTTGAACGGAGGTCAAATCAGTGCATGGTTGCTAGGTTAATTTGGACCCTAGCAACCAGACGGCTGAAATTTCAAACTGGAGAGCTGCTGAATAAAAAGCTAAATAAGTCAAAAACCACAAATAATAAAAAATGAAAACCAATTGCAAATTGTCTCAGAATATCCCTCTCTACATCATACTGACAGTTAATTTAAAGGGGAACAACCCCTTTAAAGGGAGCGATGCGATTCCAGAACCAGAATCATAATTAATTAGACCTGATGATTGAATGAAACACATGTATGGTCCCCTCTACACCAGGGGGATCTCCCCCATATACAAGAACCTGATTCTGTAATTTGTCTGGGACTGACAGCTAAGGGAATTATTTGTGTCGGGAAAGAAAATGTTAGTCTGAGTGTAATTACTAATATGATATAATAATATATGTGTCTGAAGAAATTCCATTTGTGAGACAGATTTGTTAATCATTCACTGAACTCAGAGCTCATAAACCTCCCTTATCTTTGGGACTGTTCCCCCGAAAATGTAACTATTGCACAATTAGTATTATTCTACTGAGATTTCAGCACTTTCTACAGACTTTCTATTATTGGACAAGTGAAAGCAGCAGTCCTGTCCTGCTTTATGGCAGCTGAGATTCTAGCTATCTGTATAACAGAACATTCTGTCCCAGTGGCTGCACAGATCCTATCTGATCCCCATTGTAAGCAGCAGTCCTGTCCTGCTTTATGGCAGCTGAGATTCTAGCTATCTGTATAACAGAGAATTCTATTCATAATATGAGCATAATATGATTAGGGGACAATATTAAATTAAATATTTAAGACAAAAAAATAAAGAGATAAAGCCTGTGGCAGGTTAAACCCCAGCTCATGCATCAGGGATCCATCTGACCTGTAGTTGAGAGAAGGTCTACCTTCCCCCCACTCCCTCCCACACAGGGCCCCATATTATATTAGGTGATAAAACGGGCCTGCTAATAACTCACGTTACTGACAGTTTGGTGCTACATTTCTAGGAATGTGAGGCTGCTTGTTAATGGGCTGTGGGGCTGAGGATGGAGAAGTTGGGAAGGCAGGTTTGATTGGTGCAATTCATAGACATCCTCTTACCTTACTATTCACACTATCCTACTACTCCTCTGACAACCCCTCACCTGACCATTCCCACAATTACAGCTCGTTCCCTATCAACAGTTTATTTTAGTACATTTGCTATCTCACACTTACGGCCCCTTGCCTTACAATACACAGTCATACATATTTCCCAGATAGACACCCTATCCATAGAGGATTCAGATGCTCAGTTGGTCCTACCACAGACAGGGCCCCTCAGTAGTAAGACTTGGCTATTCCATTCCAGCAGGCTTCTTCCAACACATTGTACAATAACTGTGGATGGCAGCCAATCTCCATCTGTAGTGCGGCTAGATGGACCAAAGAGGAAACTGCAGATTACTTGTATGAAGGCTGTGATTGGCTACCTACATCCAACTGTTTGTTTTCCTGGACAAGGATGTTTAATACTCCCATCAGCCAGAGATCAGGGAAGTTCTATAGGTTGTTCCAAATGAAGATGTTTTTTTAAAGATAAAAGCCACAATTAAGTTCTGCTATTGCTGGTGTGTATCTCTGGTTTGGTATTGCTGGTGTGTATCTCTGGTTTGGTATTGCTGGTGTTTATCTCTGGTTTGGTATTGCTGGTGTGTATCTTTGGTTTGGTATTTCTGGTGTGTATCTCTGGTTTGGTATTGCTGGTGTGTATTTCTGGTTTGGTATTGCTGGTGTGTTTCTCTGGTTTGGTATTGCTGGTGTGTATCTTTGGTTTGGTATTTCTGGTGTGTATCTCTGGTTTGGTATTTTTGGTGTGTATCTTTGGTTTGGTATTTCTGGTGTGTATCTTTGGTTTGGTATTTCTGGTGTGTATCTTTGGTTTGGTATTTCTGGTGTGTATCTCTGGTTTGGTATTGCTGGTGTGTATCTCTGGTTTGGTATTTCTGGTGTGTATCTCTGGTTTGGTATTGCTGGTGTGTATCTCTGGTTTGGTATTGCTGGTGTGTATCTCTGGTTTGGTATTGCTGGTGTGTATCTCTGGTTTGGTATTGCTGGTGTTTATCTCTGGTTTGGTATTGCTGGTGTGTATCTTTGGTTTGGTATTTCTGGTGTGTATCTCTGGTTTGGTATTGCTGGTGTGTATTTCTGGTTTGGTATTGCTGGTGTGTTTCTCTGGTTTGGTATTGCTGGTGTGTATCTTTGGTTTGGTATTTCTGGTGTGTATCTCTGGTTTGGTATTTTTGGTGTGTATCTTTGGTTTGGTATTTCTGGTGTGTATCTTTGGTTTGGTATTTCTGGTGTGTATCTTTGGTTTGGTATTTCTGGTGTGTATCTCTGGTTTGGTATTTCTGGTGTGTATCTTTGGTTTGGTATTGCTGGTGTGTTTCTCTGGTTTGGTATTGCTGGTGTGTATCTTTGGTTTGGTATTGCTGGTGTGTATCTCTGGTTTGGTATTGCTGGTGTGTATCTCTGGTTTGGTATTGCTGGTGTGTATCTTTGGTTTGGTATTGCTGGTGTGTATCTCTGGTTTGGTATTGCTGGTGTGTATCTCTGGTTTGGTATTGCTGGTGTGTATCTCTGGTTTGGTATTGCTGGTGTGTATCTCTGGTTTGGTATTGCTGGTGTGTATCTCTGGTTTGGTATTGCTGGTGTGTATCTCTGGTTTGGTATTGCTGGTGTTTATCTCTGGTTTGGTATTGCTGGTGTGTATCTTTGGTTTGGTATTTCTGGTGTGTATCTCTGGTTTGGTATTGCTGGTGTGTATTTCTGGTTTGGTATTGCTGGTGTGTTTCTCTGGTTTGGTATTGCTGGTGTGTATCTTTGGTTTGGTATTTCTGGTGTGTATTTCTGGTTTGGTATTGCTGGTGTGTTTCTCTGGTTTGGTATTGCTGGTGTGTATTTCTGGTTTGGTATTTCTGGTGTTTATCTCTGGTTTGGTATTGCTGGTGTGTATCTTTGGTTTGGTATTGCTGGTGTGTATCTCTGGTTTGGTATTGCTGGTGTGTTTCTCTGGTTTGGTATTGCTGGTGTGTTTCTCTGGTTTGGTATTGCTGGTGTGTATTTCTGGTTTGGTATTTCTGGTGTTTATCTCTGGTTTGGTATTGCTGGTGTGTATCTCTGGTTTGGTATTGCTGGTGTGTATCTCTGGTTTGGTATTTCTGGTGTTTATCTCTGGTTTGGTATTTCTGGTGTGTATCTCTGGTTTGGTGTTGCTGGTGTGTATCTTTGGTTTGGTATTGCTGGTGTGTATTTCTGGTTTGGTATTGCTGGTGTGTTTCTCTGGTTTGGTATTGCTGGTGTGTATCTCTGGTTTGGTATTTCTGGTGTGTATCTCTGGTTTGGTATTGCTGGTGTGTATCTTTGGTTTGGTATTGCTGGTGTGTATCTCTGGTTTGGTATTGCTGGTGTGTATCTCTGGTTTGGTATTACTGGCAAGTATCTCTGGTTTGGTATTGCTGCTATATTATTGACCTAATAACTCTAACCCTGGGTCACTGGGTATTAGGCAGGGGGTACATTGCTCATTGGTGCAGATTTCCAGTTGTTTTGGGTTCCCCTTGCTCCTCTCAACGCGTCTCTGTAATGTTTTCCAACAAGATCCATCTGCATCTCATCTGCACCCAGAGCCGCTCATCATTTATTCTGGATGGTTCTTTGGCACTGGCCTCTGTCTGGCTGCTGTTTACATCTCGTCTATTTGCTTCCAGCGAGAGCCTAATCTCCCCAATCAGCTTGAAACTCGGGAAAGTAATTCTGACTCCACTTATCATATTTCAAACATAAACATTTCCAGGAATGAAATATTCACCGGCGGGAGGTTGATCGTGTTATCAGGAGGGTATTTTTTTTTTTTTTTTACCAAAATCGTGAAATTAAATCAGAAATGACTTTAATAGAAGAAAACAAGTGCCGATCTATTGAAGGGGTAAATAGCTGTAATATTGTCCCCCTTGTCTTGTAGCTCATTTTGTCAGACGGTTTGAATTGCCAAATACAGATCTATCCAAAGGGGTGCTGGAGTCTTGAACCCCACGTCAGAAGGGGCCCCAAGTGATGTAAAGAGTGATTTGTTGGTGGGGCTTATACAGTAGTCGTGGGCTGGCTTTTAGCTTCTTAATGGAACAAGACTGGGCTGCATTAGGGGTCTGACCTTTTTTTCATTGGGGCCCCATTCTACCTGTCTGCCGTGGGGTCAAGATGACCAATGGCAATGGTGTAACTTTAGGCCCAGGGTTGGGTTCAAGATTTACACCTGATTTCTACCCCAACACCTGCACCCATGGACATAACTACATTACTCCTGATGGGGAGCCCCGGAGGTATAGGGGCCCCATAAGGCCCTAATTCATATACGGTTTCAATAAATATTGTCATAAATGTTCAACCTCTAGACATTTTGGGGGCCCAGTAATATCAAGTTACTCCACTGATGGACATACTTGCGTTGCCTAAAAGCTTGCACCCTCGATTCCCATGGTGAGGCACTCCGATAGTTACATCAGTTTAGGACTATAATAGTAGAGGGTCCCATGCAGTAACGTAACTAGAGGGGGGCGGGCCCTGGCACGGGGCGCGCAGCCGGGCCCCCTCCTTACGCCCTAGAATCTTCTCTGATCCGGACTGAGAATTAAAATAGGCCCTGGCATTTCAGGCAAACAGAGGCCCAATCAGCCCACAAAGAGGCCCAAACAGATCCCACCAGCCCACTAAATACTGACTTTCTATGACACCTTATAGCAGCCCTTCTGGCATTTGCCAGAACCCACAGATTGCCAGTCCGGGCCTGCTGGAAATCGTTGCATGCTAGCTGCCGGGGGGCCCCGAGGGGGTGCAGGCCCCTGGCCCAAACGCACCCCCTGCTCCCCCGGTAGTTACGCCACTGGTCCCACGAGGTAGTCAGCTTTCCCCTAAATGATCAAATCGTTCAGAATTAGAAAGAATGGGCAGAGTGGGAGAAGGCCACTTCCTGGAATTTCCCAAAACTCACCAAATCTGCCCGGCGACCACAAAGAGATCATTCACTGCTGAGAAATCACCAACTTCTAGCCTTTAATCCCATCCCATTCCCCACTCACCGCCTGTGCTCTTTACTCTTTCCATGCCAAAAGTCTACAATGCCAGTACTGGAGGGCCGCCGACAGGTTACACAACAACCTAGGTGGGATTGCAAGGGATTGGCCCATTCTGGACAGAAACCACTGGCATGTAAAGGGTTATAGTCTGGAACTACAAACGCCTGAGCAGATCAAACGCTCCCGGATGGGCTTTATCTCAAGATGATGATGATGATGTTAGCAGCTTGTGCCGGGAGTCAGGTTTCCCATGGCGGCTGGAGGGCAGAATAACAGAAAATTTCGCAACTTTGTGGGATTTGGGTAAAGGAACAAGAGGTAAAGCGTTGGTCACTGGTCAGACACAGTCAGGGGTGGCGTCCTTCCCCTCCTGGGAGAAACAGAATTCTATTCTACCCCCCCCCCCGCCAACCACAAAATTCCTTTCTTTAATTCCCCAAAATATTTCATCACTGAAAGTGGAAGTCAGGAGTGTGTGATAAACACACGAGCGATTGCATATACAGGGCAAACGAATAATGCTTTCTCATCTGCTGGAATACAGACGGTAACTGGAGGAGGCTGGGAAATTGATTTAACCTCACTCACCCCTCGCAGTTCCTTCCCTTCCGCATCTACTGCTTTATGGAATATTCCTGGGAGCACAATAGGCTGCCCAGTTATTCCTGTACAATTTAGTGTCATTTGCAAAAATAGAGGCAGTATTTACCCCTGGGAACAAATTAGAAAAACTAAGACCACTTTTAGCAAAGTCTAAGTATATCACATCCCTGCCACCCCGGAGTCTAGGTTTCTGCTTAATACTATCGTATCCTTTATTACCCCACCTAAAAGCTTTCCTACTGATACCCAATTTAACAGGCCTATCCTGACATAGGACACAATTTGTTTTTGAACAGCAGCAGCACATTAGCAATTCACTAATCTCTCAGCACCAGACATCAATCCTGGGAAAGGAAACATTTGGCAATCATAGAACTAAGCTCCTTAGGTGCCATACAGTATGAGGGTATAGCTTATTGTGTGCCCAGAACATTCCTTCTCTGTATATTTGTATTTATACATATGGGAGGAGGAGGTGCCATATTGATTCCCTTAGACAGTACAGTATGAGGGTATAGCTTATTGTGTGCCCAGAACATTCCTTCTCTGTATATTTGTATTTATACATATGGGAGGAGGAGGTGCCATATTGATTCCCTTAGACAGTACAGTATGAGGGTATAGCTTATTGTGTGCCCAGAACATTCCTTCTCTGTATATTTGTATTTATACATATGGGAGGAGGAGGTGCCATATTGATTCCCTTAGACAGTACAGTATGAGGGTATAGCTTATTGTGTGCCCAGAACATTCCTTCTCTGTATATTTGTATTTATACATATGGGAGGAGGAGGTGCCATATTGATTCCCTTAGACAGTACAGTATGAGGGTATTATTATTATTATTATTATTAACATGTATTTATATAGCGCCAACATATTGCGTAGCACTGTAAAGTAAATGTGATTATACAACTACATCACATGAATTACATACATAGAATATATGGAGTAATAAACATCACAATCAATATAGGTACAAAAAGGTGAGGAAGGCCCTAAGCATAGGCATGCAGTCTAAAGGGAAGGGAGTAATACACAAGGTGTGGGAGTGGGCAAGATCGAATTAAGTGGGTGAGAAATGTGGTATTGCGTTTGGTAGTTAAGCAGAGTGAGGGTAGGCTTCTCGAAAGAAGTGCGTTTTCAGAGATTTCTTGAAAGTAGAAAGGTTGGGAGAAAGTCGGACAGACCGTGGGAGAGCGTTCCAGAGGAGGGGTGCAGCCCTTGCAAAGTCTTGAATGCGAGCATGTGAGGAGGTAATGAGAGAAGAGTTGAGTAGCAGGTCAGTAGAGGAGCGTAGTAAGCGAGTGGGTGAGTATATAGAGATGAGTTTAGAGATGTAGGGTGGGGCAGAGTTATGAAGTGCTTTGAAAGTCAGTGTCATTAATTTGAATTTGATTCTGAAAGGTAACGGAAGCCAGTGCAGGGATTGACAGAATGGCGAGGCAGAGGAGGAGCGGTTGCTGAGGTGTATATATAATAGATTTAATAAGTGACTGGATATGAGGAGTGAATGACAGGGCAGAATCTAGGATAACCCCAAGGCACCGGGCCTGGGGAGAGGGGGTGATAGTGGAATTGTTAACTATGATGGATACTTCGGGGATGCTACTGTTGTTAGTTGGAGGAAAGAGAACCATTTCAGTTTTAGAGAGGTTTAATTTAAGGTAGCGTTGTGACATCCAGGTAGAGATAGCGGACAGGCAGGAGGAGACGCGAGTTAGGAGTTCTGGGTTGAGATCAGGAGATGAGAGATAGATCTGAGTATCGTCAGCATAGAGGTGGTAGTGGAAACCATAAGAATTTATTAATTTGCCAAGGGAGGAAGTATAGAGGGAGAATAGTAATGGTCCCAGGACAGAGCCTTGGGGAACTCCAACAGAAAGAGGTAGGGGAGAAGATGCTACTCCATTGTAGGAGACACTGAAGGAACGATTGGTGATGTAAGAAGAGAACCAAGACAGGGCTGTGTCACGAAGGCCAAGTGACTGGAGGGACTGGAGGAGGAGAGGGTGATCTACAGTGTCAAATGCGGCTGAGAGGTCAAGCAGTATTAGTAGTGAGAAGTGATTGTTGGCTTTAGCGGTTAAAAGGTCATTAGTGTCTTTGGAGCGCTTTTGTATGAGCAGTATGCCAAGGTTGAAGTGGTTTGGGTCTAGAACGTTTAGTTTTTAAAGGAGCAAGCTCATTTAGGGCAGTGGTGAGAGTACTATAGTAGACAGAGGTAGCCACATTAGGACATGAGATGGCTGAGATATTAGAGTGAAGAGAGTCAAAGGAAGAAGAGAGATGTGACACGTCTATAGCTTGCAAGTCACGGTAGGTACGTGTTTGGGGAATAGCAGGGGGTGAGGAGGGAGTTAGTGAGAGTTGAAATGTGAGCATATTGTGATCAGAGAGGGGAAATGGTGAGTTAGTAAAATTGGTGGTTGAACAGAGTCTGGTAAATATGAGATCCAGAGCATTACCATTGGAGTGAGAGGGGGAGTCTGAGCACAAAGATAAGCCTAGGGAGGAGGTTAGTGAAAGAAGTTTAGAGACAGAAGAGTTGTTAATGTTGTTAACGGGTATATTAAAGTCACCTAATATGATGGAAGGTATGTTAGATGAAAGAAAGTAAGGAAGCCAGGCAGCAAAGTTGTCCAGAAATTGTGCAGTTGGTCCTGGTGGTCGATATATATATAGGGTATAGCTTATTGTGTGCCCAGAACATTCCTTCTCTGTATATTTGTATTTATACATATGGGAGGAGGAGGTGCCATATTGATTCCCTTAGACAGTACAGTATGAGGGTATACAGTAGCTTATTGTGTGCCCAGAACATTCCTTCTCTGTATATTTGTATTTATACATATGGGAGGAGGAGGTGCCATATTGATTCCCTTAGACAGTACAGTATGAGGGGTATAGCTTATTGTGTGCCCAGAACATTCCTTCTCTGTATATTTGTATTTATACATATGGGAGGAGGTGCCATATTGATTCCCTTAGACAGTACAGTATGAGGGTATAGCTTATTGTGTGCCCAGAACATTCCTTCTCTGTATATTTGTATTTATACATATGGGAGGAGGGAGGTGCCATATTGATTCCCTTAGACAGTACAGTATGAGGGTATAGCTTATTGTGTGCCCAGAACATTCCTTCTCTGTATATTTGTATTTATACATATGGGAGGAGGGAGGTGCCATATTGATTCCCTTAGACAGTACAGTATGAGGGTATAGCTTATTGTGTGCCCAGAACATTCCTTCTCTGTATATTTGTATTTATACATATGGGAGGAGGTGCCATATTGATTCCCTTAGACAGTACAGTATGAGGGTATAGCTTATTGTGTGCCCAGAACATTCTTCTCTGTAATATTTGTATTTATACATATGGGAGGAGGAGGTGCCATATTGATTCCTTAGACAGTACAGTATGAGGGTATAGCTTATTGTGTGCCCAGAACATTCCTTCTCTGTATATTTGTATTTATACATATGGGAGGAGGAGGTGCCATATTGATTCCCTTAGACAGTACAGTATGAGGGTATAGCTTATTGTGTGCCCAGAACATTCCTTCTGTATATTGGCTGTCCCTAGTACAATATAAAGGTATAGCTCATGGCATGTACAGCATATTCTCTTTGGTACAGGAGCAACTGCACTGTGTTTCATGCTGTTTGGACAATAATGAAACAACGTCAGTCACTGCACAAAGTCAAAGCCTTGAATCCTGTTTTCTAAGTGCGCAGTAGAACTTGGCACCTTGTTCCTCGGGATTGCTGCCCAATGTTTTTCCTTCCAGCCATGTGTATGCGGCTTCTCTTGATTGGATGTGGCAGTTGCTTGTCGATTCAGACTCTGTTTCCTGATCTCCATCTCGGCCGTGTATCTGGGTGACGTCCTTTTGCTCTCCGCTCCTTGCCAAGAATGAGAGCAGTTTTCTGGGCTGGAAACCCATTGACGTCGTCGTCCAGATACGGTATCTCCATTTATAGTAAAATCCAGCCAATGTGCATTCTATTCAAATCTGCTTAAGGCTGTCCATCTGATCATCCCTCTGTCTATACAGTACATAGACCATTGTCTTCTCCAAAACCAATCTCTTTCCCAGACCGATGAACCCCACGCCACATATTATTGTGCCAGTTGGATTTGATGCCTATCTTCTGTGGCATCAGATATACCCACACACTCTGATATCATTCTGCATCAATTATTTGGCACTTGTTTAGCGCATGAGCCCTACTGTATTCTAGAATTCAAGCAGCAGTCTCTCCACCCACAGTCCCAGAGTTGGCGTCGGTTCTACATCCACACTCCCAGAGTTGGCGTCGGTTCGATGCTCCCAGGCCAGGAGAAGCAGAAGGTGGTCGTGGGGACTCCAAACTTGTAATTGTCCCTTTTATCTCCACCAGCGACCCAATGCCGTGATAACGCGCAATCTGATAGGGGTGAAAGGGGATCGTTCATCACCCTCTCCCGTTGCAAGCCTAGGGTTCACATATGGCGTTTGAGATGTATCACAGAGAATATAAATTGCCGTAAAATGGAAAAAGAAACAGATATTATTAGTCATTAACGTTACAAATGTTCGAGCCATTAAGTCATTCGTTTTCCTATTGCTTAAAATCCTCTGGTTTCCTGATATATTGCATGGGGGGGGGGAGCCCAACGCTGATCACTACCAGGTGGGCCATGATCACATCGGTGATTCTTCAGTGCTGGAACAACAATTCTATGACAACACAAACAAGCGCATTGAATTTGTTCATATAATAACACGGCGCTGTGTAGACTTAAAGGCACAGGAACTATATGGATTCTGAAGACTTTGAGTGTCGGATTTTGAACTTTGCACCCCCGTGTGTTGCAAGACAACGTGCAGATCAAGGAGAAAGCCAGAAATGTAGACTTTTGAACCAGTGATGTTGCTTTTAAATCCAATATCCATCCAAGAAAACGACTAATCACAACATTGTATGGGAAGTCAGATCTCCTCCAGCCAAGGCTCAACATTCCCCCCATGACACAGTACTGGATATGAGTAACTGGACAGCCTTAACCAAATAATATATTGATATCACTGTGACTTTCCAGCTCTTTGACATTTCCTGAATACAAAACTGGATTTTCCAAATTTTTCGAGTCATGGAGGCAAAGAAAGCAGCTTGCTCGGGTCTAGGGGTCTCCATGTTTGCGATGTTGACAAGGCAAAGGTATTCATTTGGATAATTCATACTTGGGATTAGAGGCCTTATATTATGGGAAGCAGGATTTATGATTGAGCTCTTTTTCATTAGCATGAGATGGAAGTAATCTTCTGCTGCCTGTCATTTGTTAAGGCTGGATCAAAGGCCCCGCACCCTTCTGAGCTTCGTGGGACGTAATTAGAATAAGTGGAAGCTAATTTCTGAGAGAAAGATAAGAGGGGTGACGTTATAGTGAGAAAAGAAACAGAAACACTGGCAATGTCGTTGGGAGCCAGAAAATCGCAGGACGGGGTCTACTCAGCAAAACGTAAGTACAAAGTCTCTCAACTGCTCGTCGTATTATAGGAATCTCACTCTTACTGATATTCGCACAGAGTTTTGAGGCTTCCCTAATGAAGTAAATAGTCATTCTTCCCATGTGTCTCCTAACAGGTCTTTAGTCTACCACCCAACCCCATAGGGTCTCCCTGGTTCCTCTGCCAGTAGTAAACAGCTAATTATTACTATTAATTAGCTGTTACGAACGGAGTCCCAAAGCCAGAACTAGTGAAAAGGTCCTGGTTGCAGCTCAATGTTCCGCCTCGAAGAATCACCTTTGGCTTTGGGAGGAGCCATCCTCTATTCGAGTGCCATCAGGTCTTAACATGAGAGGACCAGAGAGAGAGTTCTGGGCAGGCAAGTGAACCGGACGTTGTATACTGGAACGGAGAACAAGGAGAGTGGTCAAGGGACAGGCCGGGTCGATACCAATCAGGAGAAGCAGTACAGATCCAAGAGACGAGAGAGTAGTCGAGGTCGCAGGCTGAGTCAAACACACGAATATCACGGTACAAGGCAGGATCCGAGAAAGTAGTCTGTTCACGGGCAAGGGTCAGGACAGGCAGCGAAATAGACATGGTCAGGGACAGGCAGGGTCAGGAACAGATCAGAAACACGAGAAATCACACCCAGGAACTATTTAAAATAGACCCTACGTTGGGCAGTGTGTTAGCAAGCGCAAGCCTTTTAAATATATTATTTTCGCTCCAATGCGTGATGATGTCACGCGGCGCTCTGAATAGAGACGAAGATACACGAGCACTGTGCAATTCGGCTCAATGTTGAGGCTTATGGGAATTCATCAGGCAAGGACCGCATCAACGTGCCTGATGAATCCCCGTTGTTGCTGGCAAAACCCTGAGCCACTAACATTATTCTGGGCCATGAAAAATTCTGGCCTACAATCAATGGTGACAGATTAGATTAGTGCATTATTTTACCTTAGTGCACAGCAACACAATATTCCACAATTACTGGTTGGTAAAGTCGGCCAGATCTGTACAGGCAATGCTACTGGTTGCAGGAACATACGGGCCACAAATGAGATGCTTATATTGTTTCTTGGTTGATTCTATGTAACCATACTTTAATTTTGTCTACAGAAATGACTTGAAGGATATGGCTGGGCCCAACCACTGCCTCCTCCGCTCCCGCCTCGTGCTGATGTGTCTTTATCTCTTTCTTTCCATGCTGCTGCTCTTCGTTGGCTGTTTTGTGAGCTGCTTTGTATTCGTCTACGTGTCCAACTTGCTTTACAGGCACTGAATGAATTCTAACTGCCATCGGGTGATTGTGAAACACTGCTTCACCGATTATCCATCAATTATATTATTTAATGAATTTATTATGAGAGAAACGAAGTGTTCATGGAATAAAAATTGGTCTGGAGTCCATTAGCCCTGTCCCTGCAAGAACTAACTGATTCTCTGGACTCCCTGCTCTGGTGCTGCTCTCTTCCCCCATGGTCAGGCACAGGGGGTGGGAGCAGAGAAATATACAGAAGCCTTTAACAGAGCTTTGACTATAACACTGATGACTTTATCAAAATAACACAGTTTCTGTGTTCCATGGAGTAGCCTAGGAGCATAAAATAACTTACAGTATGTAGTTGCGTTAGTACTTGGGGGAAACTGGATGAATGTACTCATGGAAAGTTTCCTAGTAGTAGCTAAGGTGTTGTCCTAAGTGGGCTTGTGCTACAATGCCGTGGTGAAATCCTAATTGGTGGATGCTATATAAATGCTACACCAAACCTGTTTGTGGCCCGGCAAGCTGCTGGAAATGATGATGCTTTCCCTTTAAGAGGCTGCTGTAAATGTCTTTATTAAGTTTAATTTTGGGACAGGAGACGTGGTCATAAGCCCTGTTCACGAGAGCTTACAATCTATGGAAGTTATTTCAAACTTCTAATTATATCAGGGCAAAACAAATGTTTCACGTGTTGGAGAAAATTCCAAAAACCAAATCCTGCATTGGAAAGCCAGATGTGTTTTAAGTAGACATAAAACAGTGAATTTCCTGGTTTCCCAAGCATATGATAATAATTGGTTCCTGCCACCTCTATGGTCAGACCTCCCACTATTATTCATCCATGTGTTTCATATCTCTAGATACCTTACCAGTGAAAGAAGGTAATCCCATTTTTGATGCAGATTTACAGCCAGACTTTTAAATCTATTTGATATTTATGGAGACCACCCAAAATAGCATATTAAAGTAAAATCTAAACCTTCATCGGCTGCTTGTATTGAATTGTTTAAAGTATTGATCTGTCGGAGTATTGATAAAGACTTCCTTTTCAAGGTAGATCTTCCTGAAAAAGATAAAAATCAAGCCAATTAATGAATGAAGGCAGGGAGGCCGTATAATGGGGGATATAGGGGAGGAGAATGAAGGCAGGGAGGCCATATAATGGGGGCATTTAGGGGAGGAGAATGAAGGAAGGGAGGCCATATAATGGGGGGATATACAGGAGGAGAATGAAGGCAGGGAGGCCATATAAAGGGGGGGGGGATATAGGGGAGGAGAATGAAGGCAGGGAGGCCATATAATGGGGGGATATAGGGGAGGGGAACGAAGGAAAGGAGGCCATATAATGGGGGATATAGGGGAGGGCAATGAAGGAAGAGAGGCCATATAATAGGGGATATAGGGGAGGAGAATGAAGGAAGGGAGGCCATATAATGGGGGATATAGGGGAGGCCATATAATGGGGGATATAGGGGAGGGCAATGAAGGAAGGGAGGCCATATAATGGGGGATATAGGGGAGGGCAATGAAGGAAGGGAGGCCATATAATGGGGGGGATATAGGGGAGGAGAATGAAGGCAGGGAGGCCAATCTAATGGGGGGATATAGGGGAGGAGAATGAAGGCAGGAAGGCCATATAATGGGGGGATATAGGGGAGGAGAATGAAGGCAGGGAGGCCATATAATGGGGGGATATAGGGGAGGAGAATGAAGGCAGGGAGGCCATATAATGGGGGGGATATAGGGGAGGAGAATGAAGGCAGGGAGGCCATATAAAGACAACTGAGCAACAGTAACAACCCTAAAAGTAAAAATGTAAAAAAAAAGAGCCCAAGTTGAAGCAGAATAACTTTGGTGATTATTCTGGAGAAAAGAAGATGCTGAAAAGCAAAATCTCTGGTTCCTGGCTTGGAAAGCATAAGGTTGTAATAATTTGGCAGCACCCTCCCATATATATATAAATGCACAATAAGATTAACTCTCATGCTGTCTATGGGAACGGATATGACAAACGGTACCTATAATAAATAAGTGGTAAATTTGCTTTACTACGGAGGCTCACCCTGCATTGTCCCGAACGGAGAGAGATCCGCTTGTTTGGTGATGTTGCCTAACGATCGAATCTCTCCCCGATATGCCCAACTTGAGGTGGGCGATATCAGGCTGATCCGATCGTGGGCCCTATGAATACGGGCATTCGGATCGCCGGACCGCATCAACGAACAGATGCAGTCTTCGATCCGACAGAATTTTTAGCCCTGCCCAATTGACATGATCGGGGAAGCCCGTTGGAGGGCCCCATACACGGGGCAATAAGCTGCTGACTCGGTCTGTGGGCAGCTTTTATGTAGGACACCTTAACTTAAGAGCTATGGCTGATTTCATGGTAAAATCACATCTTGCTCTCAAGTCCTTTATAGGCGAGTGACAGGAGAGGTCTCAGTGCAAACTCCTAAGTCTGGAAGATTTTTCCAAAAAGTGATTAAGATTTAGCCCTGGCAGACGCTAGCTGGTGCTGGGCATGTACTTGCATTGCTCAGTGGAAAGTATTTACGGTTTCCACTCGCAGGCGGATAGCACGATGACATCCCAACACTGTGAATTTCCTGTATTTGCCGTCAGACTTACTGTGCCTTCTGTGCCTGCGCCAGCTGCAAGTTCATGTGATCTTGGGCTTTGCGCAGCTCCTTCTCTTGACGCTTTTGTTGCCTTTCCAGAAGCACCATTGCCCTGGCCTCTTGTACTCTCTGCCTGTACAGCTCGGCCTCCCGAAGTCTTTCTTCTTCTCTCAGTCTCTGCCAAATAAAGGAACAGCAAGCAAAATACATTGGTGACTTGGTATCTATATGTGCTTCAAGTTATCTATGGCACAGACAACTCACGTTCAAAGGCACATTAAAAGGGAACTATCATGAAAATGAAAATTTAATATAAGCTTCCTCACACTGAAATAAGAAACTTTCTAAATACAATCAATTAAATATTCTGCATTGTTTCTGAAATAATCAGGTTTATATTCACTATTACTCTCTCAGCATCTGTTTCTCTTCATTCTGTCTTCATGCAGCAGATGAATAATCCAATATAATTTATAGGGGGGCTTCCTTTCCTAGCAGATGTATTAGAGCTCACTCACATAACTGATTCCAGTAGAAACAAAATGTAACAAAATAACTGCCTTTTGCACAAATCCTGCATGCAGAGAGACATGATGTCTGTGAGTTTAATAGAGTGACCTCTAATACATCTTCTATCTAGGCAAAAGGAGCCTCCCTATAAGATATATTGGATCATTGATCTGACACCCAACTCCTGAATGAAGACAGATGCTGAGAGAGGGATAGTTAAGATAAACTTGATTATTTTAGAAACGGTAGAGAATTTTTAATGGATTGTATTTAGAAAGTTTCTTGTTTCAGTGCACTGAAGCTTTAGGGGCCGATTCACTAAATTCGAGTGAAGGATTCGAAGTAAAAAAACTTTGAATTTCGAAGTATTTTTTGGGCTACTGCGACCATCGAATGGGCTACTTCGACCTTCGACTACGACTTCGAATCGAAGGATTCGAACTAAAAATCGTACGACTATTCGACCATTCGATAGTCGAAGTACTGTCTCTTTCAAAAAAACTTCGACCCCCTAGTTCGGCAGCTAAAAGCTACCGAAGTCAATGTTAGCCTATGGGGAAGGTCACCATAGGCTTTCCTAAGTTTTTTTGATCGAAGGATATTCCTTCGATCGTTGGATTTAAATCCTTCGAATCGTTCGATTCGAAGGATTTAATCGTTCGATCGAAGGAATAATCCTTCGATCGTACGATCGCAGTATTTGCGCTAAATCCTTTGACTTCGATATTCGAAGTCGAAGGATTTCAATTCCTAGTCGAATATCGAGGGTTAATTAACCCTCGATATTCGACCCTTAGTGAATCAGCCCCTGTATGTAGGTTTGATCCAAAAATGTAGGAAATCCAAATACTCCTGCTAATGGCTGTGCAATGCAGATATTTAGAATTAAAAACATCCAGCATTCACTGTCAGACACTAAAGGGACATTCCTACATAACTGCCTATTGATCTGGGTTCTGATTTCTTTACTGCAAAGGACACATTTAACTCTATATCAGCTTTAGATATGGGGGCGATGGATAGTGAATACTTATTTTCTATTGCGGATATTAGTGGACGTTTTTAAACTGCAACATGATACGAGAGTCAATGCAGCACAGTACCATCCTCTCCTGTATCTGCTGCTGCTGGACATTATTTATCTCTTCCAGCTGTGAGAGGCTCATTCCTTTCCAGCGGTCCGGGACCACACGGTGTGGCCCAAAGGCGCTTGATGCCTGTGAAGGATCCTCTGAAAGAAGATCTCCCTGAATAAGGTTGGAGATTTCCACGGAATTGTCCTCCTCTTCCTGTTGTTTCTCCAGTTTCTTCCTCTCTGTGGTTTCCTCGGCCTGTTAATGAGAGAGCACAAAAGACGGCACCCTGCAGTCTGGTGATTAGGCACCCCAGGAACCTTTCCATTCAACCTCCTGCCCTAAAGCTTTGTCATAAACAGCACGTGGCGGAAAAACCTGATCTTTTTACCCCCTCCCCAACCTTTTCTGACTTCCATCCAAACTGGCTTCGGTCTCTAGGTTTCTCTGAAGTTCGTTTGAAAAAGATTTATAATTGTTTTTGCTACGAGCAGCTGCATCATTCCAAATAAACAAAGAGAACCAGGGAATGCTGGCAACTGCATCTTTCCAGAAAGCATTGGATCGCTGTATATAGTTATAGCAGAGTTATTCCATTTTAAAAAGGGGGTACTAAACCCCACATGCAGCATTTACTCACATTCTATATGGTATTAATACGTATCAGCCCGTATAGACCCATGTATTAATCTATCTATCTTCCACCATGGCTGCTGTTGGTGGCAGACACTACAGCAGCTCTAAATATTACTAGTGACACATTAAAGGAGAAGTAAAGCTAAACAAAGAAGTAGGTTACGAATGCTGTACATACTGTTTTTGTTTTTTTTTTCTAGCCCAAGACCACCAAAGTCCGTTAGCAATTTAGAATATGCTCCCCAATAGCTGGCAAGGAATAGAATGTTGGTCATTGTGTTTAGCCCTGCAATTGCTGTAACAATTCCTCTTTTATCCTTTCTTTAAAGGGGCAATGATTATTGGGATACCCACCTTAGAGATTGTTTAAAGGGATTCTGTCATGATTTTTATGATGTAGTTTTTATTTCTAAATGACACTGTTTACACTGCAAATAATTCACTGTACAATATAAAATGTCTTTCCTGAACCAGCAAGTGTATTTAGTTGTAATATTGGTGTGTAGGTGCATCTCAGGTCATTTTGCCTGGTCATGTGCTTTCAGAAAGAGCCAGCACTTTAGGATGGAACTGCTTTCTGGCAGGCTGTTGTTTCTCTACTCAATGTAACTGAATGTGCCACAGTGGGACCTGGATTTTACTATTGAGTGCTGTTCTTAGATGTACCAGGCAGCGGTTATCTTGTGTTAGGGAGCTGCTATCTGTTTACCTTCCCATTGATCTGTTGTAAGGCTGCTGGGGGGGGGGGAAAAAAAGGCATGGGGCGATATTAATCAAGAGTGACTGAAGTTTATCAGAAGTCACATGATTTGAGGCAGCTGGGAAACGGACAATATGTCCCCCCCCCCAAGTCAGATTTCAAAATTAAATATGAAAAAAATCTGTTTGCTCTTTTGAGAAACGGATTTCAGTGCAGAATTCTGCTGGAGCAGCACTATTAACTGATGTCTTCTGAAATAATTTTTTCCTATGACAGTATCCCTTTAATAAATCTGTTTATATGTTTGAACAGTGAGGTATTGCATGGCCTACTCCAGCCTAACAAATGGATTCCAACAGGACATGTTGTTGCTGCAGGAATTCACGGAGGTTGAGGGGACATACTAACGAGCCAAAACTATAATAAAATAAATATATAGAATAAAATAATAAAACCTGTTTGTTTATGGTCTGCCTTTTTACATTTGATACTTTCTGAAGCTATGCTTTATAACAGAACCGGCCATATCTTATATAAGCTGAATATACCCTACAAACGCCCCTCTTGCATTCGATATTAATCTCTATTATGCTTCTCCTATATGTATGATTTTGTGTGTAAGTGTCATATCTCTAACATGTAACGTTTCATGCCCCAATTCAGTAAAACATAAATTATTTCTCTTGGAACAGCCAAAGATTCCTTGATGAACACGATATCGAGATCCCTTTGAAGCCTCGCACTGTGTATCAACTTGTTGACTGCTTTTACAACTCCAGTTGCTGGCAAAGGTCTACAAGCTGCTGGCTCTCAGGATTTACTGGCTGATCAACAGCAGGGATTAAAGAGTCCAATTAACTGGGAACATTTTTCATGTTTAAAGGAAACAAGCTATGATTTTGCAACCAGTGCCTAAATTGCTGCTATTTAAGCTGATAATAAACACGCTGAAGCAGTTTGGGTTTATGGTGACCTGCAGACCAAAGGGCTGATCTGGCACTAATTACAGGGGACCCAGAGAGGCCTTTGTTTACTCAGGCTATGATGATAAGTACAGGGGTGTTAAACTCACTGCTGCAGTGATACATATATTTAATTCAGATGCATGGCTTGCACATACCTACTGTGATTTCACAATAAACACAACCAGGGAAATAAAACACACATCTTAGCATTTTATGTTTGTTTCAGGACAAAAGTCTGCTGTAACACTCCGGAAAACTGACTGTCCACAGAAAATCTAGATCTGAATATGCCAATTAGGGTTTCCTGGCAGATTCAACGGGAGCAGCTACATCACAATGGTGCTGATGGGGACTGCAGCTCTTCAGTTTGGTTCCCTCAGGAGAGTTCGCCCAATGGAGACTGTAAATTCAGTTGCAGGGGTTACGTTGTGATCTAGGTGGTTGCAGTCCATTCAAGCGCAATTGTGAATCATACAGGTACTTCGGTCGAACTACACTGCAACTGAAAGGACCCCCTTTACAGCTGGAGTTGTAAAAGGAGCAAGTCAACAAGTTGATACACAGTGCAGAGCTTCAAAGGGATCTCAATATCGTGTTCGTCAAGGAATCTTTGGCTGTTCCAAGCCCTTAAAAGTGGCCTTTAGGTAGGAAAATGTACCTGATGTGACTGTATCCTACCCAGCATGCTGTTTGTTGTGTTGGAAAGCCAGGGAAACTAGGGGGCATCTATTACATTACTTGTGTTTAGCTGCAACTGTCAGAATGCCAGCAAAGTTGTCAAGGCTAAAGGCAATACTCATATTGCTGAAACAGATACCTGGAAACGCGTTAGCATTGTGGATTACCTGAGCTCTGTTGAAATCCTTAGTGGCTGCACACACACCTCTCCTGGCTTTTAATTCCAGCTGCTGTAGCTCCACGGCCTTGTGGTCAAGTTCAACCCTCATTTTGTCATAATTGCTGTCTGCAGGAAAAAAACAAGGGATTTGAAAGACCAGAAAAGATAAAGAGTTGTTATTTAAAATACGGCACGGCTACTAGGGTTGCCACCTGGGCGGTCTCTTATCGGCCTGGCTGGTAAAAATGATGATTGATCCAGTGTTATTAATAGTGTCAGATTTCAATTTTGAAATCTGACATGGGGCTAGACATATTGTCAATTTCCCAGCTGCCCAAGTCATGTGACTTGTGCTCTGATAAACTTCAATCACTCTTTACTGCTGTACTGCAAGTTGGACTGATATCACCCCCTCCCTTTTCCCCCCCAGCAGCCAAACAACAGAACAATGGGAAGGTAACCAGATAACAGCTCCCTAACACAAGATAACAGCTGCCTGGTAGATCTAAGAACAGCACTCAATAGTAAAATCCAGGTCCCACTGAGACACATTCAGTTACATTGAGAAGGAAAAACAGCAGCCTGCCAGAAAGCATTTCTCTCCTAAAGTGCAGGCACAAGTCACATGACTTGGGGCAGCTGGGAAATTGACAAAATGTCTAGCCCCATGTCAGATTTCAAAATTGAATATAAAAAAATCTGTTTGCTCTTTTGAGAAATGGATTTCAGTGCAGAATTCTGCTGGAGCAGCACTATTAACTGATTCATTTTGAAAATATTTTTTTCCCATGACAGTATCCCTTTAAGGGATTCATGTACTGTTAATATGAATTAATTTTGTTACAATGGCGCCACCTGCTGGTCCTTTTCCGACCACCAAGTAGTCAAGGAATTTGTCAGGAGAAAAGAAAGAGGCCACACTGATGTTTGAGAAAGGTTTCTAATTTTTTTCCTAAGCAGAAGAACATCAGAGCAGCCTCTTTCTTTCTCCGGACAACTTCCTTGACTACTTGGTGGTCACAATGGTCGGAAACTGACCAGCAGGTGGCGCTGAAAATTCTTCAGAACTTATCTGTTATCTACTGTGTACTGTGTGCTTGAATGGCTGCCACCATGGCTACACAGCAGCTTGTTTATATAAACTATAGAGTTTCTGAAGCAAACACACCAGTTTTACCAGTGCAGGGCAACAGTACATTATATTTCCATTCCTTTAAAACCTGTTAATTTTTTTGGTGTTACTGTTCCTTTATATGACATGCCCATTAACAGCAGGGTGACTTTGATTTAATCAGAACAATTAACCTTGGGGCCGAAAGATCGGATTACAATGATGTGAATGGGCCTAACTAGCCGAAAATCTAAAAAAATCTAATTTGCCTGATCGATATCTGGCCGGTTTTTGGACTGATATCGATGGGGGGGACCCGTCGGGAGACCCCACACACGTGTATGGCCACCATTATCCTCTGTTCTTAAACTCTTCTGGAATTGTACAAAACAGTGTATGGTACCTCTCAGCCTCTGTTCTTCTAAGGCTTGTGCCCACTCCTCCTGCTGCTGCAGAGACCATTCTCTCAGCTGCTCCTGTTGGATCTGTTTCCTGTCGTTGGAATTGAGATCCTCTCCCAACAGCCTCTGGACACCAGAAACGGTGCAGCGAGGGTCGTCGTCGGACACACGTGGGGGCAGTTCCTTCTTTAAGGCTTCGGGGTCAGACAGATGGAATTCCCGCCGATCCTCCTTCTTCTGGAAAGAGAGACGGAAGTCGTCGATGGCGTGGTTGAGGTTTCTCACGTCCTGCTGCATTCGCTCGTCCAACAAGCAGGCGATTTTGTCGTTTTGTTTCATCTGTGCCGCTGGGAGGAATCAGAAATATTTCGATCGGTTATACGTTACGCTGGGTTGTTTCATAAAAAGAAATACATTCGATGAGGGATAGGGTTATAAGAGAACAACACAACAAGAGGAATCTCTGATTCAAATGGGCCATGGTCTCAGTAGGCTTTGTGTGTGACCAAAATAAAGTCCAAGACAATGATCAGGAGGGTAGTTGTTTACAGCCAATAGGTGGAGTCTCAGATTTTGACTTGCAACCATTATTATTATTCTGGCACATCTAAAGAAGAGTTCATGATAAGATGGCTTCATACCATATGCTTCTTTCTTTTCATTTTCTATTTCCAAATGGACCTTCTTCTCCTGGATCTGAGCATCCAAGGCCTGCTTGTCCACCTATGAAACATAAGCCATTGACTGTTATGGTCGGGAGCAAAGGATGATCTTCAAGGGATTCTGTCATGATTTTATGATGTCATTTTTATTTCTAGTGTTTACACTGCAAATAATTCACTCTACAATATAAAATGTCATTCCTGAACCAGCAAGTGTATTTAGTTGTAATATTGGTGTGTAGGTGCATCTCAGATCATTTTGCCTGGTCATGTGATTTCAGAAAGAGCCAGCACTTTAGGATGGAACTGCTTTCTGGCAGGCTGTTGTTTCTCCTACTCAATGTAACTGAATGTGTTTCAGTGGGACCTGGATTTTACTATTGAGTGCTGTTCTTAGATAGGTAGTTAGTATCTTATGTTAGGAAGCTGTTTTCTGGTTACCTTCCCATTGTTCTGTTGGGGGGAAAGAGAGGAGGGTTATATCACTCCAACTTGCAGTACAGCAGCACCATTTTAGAGTCACATGATTTTAGAGTCACATGATTGTGGGCAGCTGGGAAACTGGCAATATGTCTAGTGCCATGTCAGATTTCAAAATGAAATATAAAACAATCTGTTTGCTCTTTTGAGAAATGGATTTCAATGCAGAAGTCATTTTTTACCCATGACAGTACCCCTTTAATCAGCATGTGAGAGCATAGAAGGTGACTGGGGAATTCATTTCAAGGCAATGTGTACTGGTTCCTTATGCATGTACTGGTAGGTGCAGTTCAGCATGAACTATATTATAAAGGGTCCCTACGTGACATGTAGGTAAGTTGTTTCTATGATATGTCTGTGTTTAATGCCTCCGACACGTGAGCAAAGAACAGGAAATTGGGGGTAAACGGAGCAGGCAGGATTAGAGGTGTACATTTTGCTTTAAGAGTCATGATACTGCTAGCCAATAGGATCTCCTGACCAATGAGAAAATGAACCACGGGGCTCACATGGTCACATCCCTGATCTGCCCAAACCCCCCCCTTTTGAAGTAGGGATGAACCGATTCATCAGAAATCCGAATCCTTTGAGAAAGATTCAGCCGAATACAGAACCGAAATTAAACCCTAATTTGCATATGTAAATTAGGGGGGAGGGAAAAAGGACAGAAAATGTCTTACTTCTTTGTTTGTGCGACAAAAAGCCGTGTGACTTACTTTTTTTGGATTCGGATCTGCCAGGCACTTGGATTCACAATCCTACTGATAAAGGCTGAATCTTGGGCGAAGGGATGTACCAAATCCAGGATTCGCTTCGGGATTCAGCCTTTTTCAGTAGAATTCTGAATCCATGTGCCCGGCCGAGTTGAATTCAAAAAATCACGCAACTTTTTGTGGCACGAACAAGGAATAAAACATTTTCTGTCCTTTTTCCCCTCTAATTTACATTAAATCAGGGGTTGGATTCGGTTCTGTATTCGGCCGAATCCTAAAACAGTGTATCCTTTCTTCAATGGGGTGGGGTTTGGGCAGATCAGGGGTGTGTGACCATGTGGGCCCCGGGGTTCATTTATGGGTCAGGACATCCTATTGGCTAGGAGCAGGGCCGCCATCAGGGGGGACAGGGGGGAGAGTTGTAGGGGGCCCCGAGGGTAAGGGGGGCCCAGCCACACCACACTTACTTGATTAGCCGCCCCCCCTGCTTTCTGAGAGCTGCTGACTTCGGGAAGGCATGGACGTTTAAGGGGCCCTGGCCACCAATTTTCTTATAATGTGGGGGGGGGGGCCTGGCCACCAATTTTTTTTTCTCATGTGGGGTCCTAGCCACAAATATTTTTTAATGGGGGGCCCTGGCCACAAATGTTTTTTTATGGGGGGCCCTGACCACCAATATCTTTTTATTTTTTTATTAACATATGGGAACCCGAGCCACCAATATTTTTATTGTTTTTTTACTGTGTGGTGGGGGGAGGGCGGACCTGTAGGTGGGGCTTGCGGGGGGCGCAGCCCAGGAAATTTTGTCGTATGGGGCCCTGCGATTTCTGATGGCGGTCCTGGCTAGGAGTATCATGATTCTTAAAGCAACACTACCTGATTAAAAACTACATCACACCTCTAATCTAATTGGATGTACCAATCCAGGATTCACTTCGGGATTCACCCAAGATTCAGCCTTTTTCAACAGGCTTCTGTATCCAAGTGCCTGGCTGATCCAAATCCAAATAAATACGAGACTTTTTTTTCCCCCGCTTTCCCCCTCATTTACATATGCAAATTAGGGTTTCGATTTTAGCTTCTGTATTCGGTCGAATCCTAAAACAGTGGATTTGAAGTCCATCCAGGCCCCTTCCTTTGATGAGGCTTCTGATTTCCTTGCCTCTCAATGGAGGCCCTGACTGACCCCAGCACCCAAGGATCTGTCTGAAAATCAGCAAGAAGGAAGTGTCTGAACAGAACTGTTCACCAACAGCCAGCTTTCTGGTTACCAGGGTCACAGGCCTTAGCAACCAGACAGCATTAACACTTTAGAGAAACTGAATAAAATAACGAGCGGATGTGAGGGTAACTTCTAAATCTAAGCTAATCGCCCCAATGCCCGGCACTAGCACTGGCATCTAATGTTTGATTAAAAGAGTAGGTAACCTGGTTGTTTTTATGGAATATCTTTACCAATTTGTCATATATTCTGTATTTTTTTTTACTTTGTGTTTTATGGGATACTGTCCCTTTAAGAGCGGTTTTCTCCTTTTCTTCATTTTTCTCTTAATCGTTTTCGATTGGCTGTTTTCTGTCTAAAAGCTCATTTCCTGTGTTTTTATGGGATACTGTCCCTTTAAGAACGGTTTTCTCCTTTTCTTCATTTTTCTCTTAATCGTTTTCGATTGGCTGTTCTCTGTCTAAAAGCTCATTTCCTGTGGATGAGATCTTAGCCCGTGATTAAAGGGGTAGTTCAACTTTAAATGAACTTTTAGTAGTATGTTATAGAATGGCTAATTCTAAGCACCTTTTCTATTGGCCTTCGTTGTTTATTGGTTATAGTTTTTGAATTATGTGCCTTCTTCTTCTGACCCTTTCCAACTTTCAAATAGGGGGTCACTGACCCCCATCTCAAAACAAATGCACAGTAAGGCTACACATTTGTTGATATTGGTACTTTTTATTGCCTATTCAGGCCTCTCCTATTCATATTCCAGTCTCTTATTCACATCAGTGCATGGTTGCTAGGGGAATTCAGACCCTAGCAACCAGACTGCTGAAATTACAAACTGGAGAGCTGCTGAATAAAAAGCTAAATAAGTCAAAAACCACGAATAATAAAAAATGAAAACCAATTGCAAATTGTCTCAGAATATCCCTCTCTACATCATACGAACAGTTAATTTAAAGGGGAACAACCCATTTAAGTACCTTGCAGGTACGAAACGCGTAGGGCCTATGGAGATGCACTTATATTTTTAACTATGACTAATAAAGACTTATTTTTGTAACATATACCCTGCAGAGTGCCGTTAAGCCCCCTAGTGGGGACAGGAGCCACTGGGAGTTGTATTTGTCAGCGGCTGGGATTGTAATTGCCTAATCTCCCGGCTGGGGAGGATGAATTTGCACATGGCTGGAGATACACATGTTTCCCATTAAATCCACTGCTATTGGCACGGCTTCCCTGAACATGGGAGAGAAGTGGGGCTCTCGTGGGGGAGAACTAACAGATATTTACAACCTATGGGTTTTGGGTTCATCATAGTGAATGGTAGTCTTGCTGCTCGACACGGCCTCACTGTTACCCCTCCACGAAACATTCACTTCATTAACCAAAGCCCTTTATTCTAGAGAGGGGTTACGCCGAGGGGTCGGACTGTTCTAGACATTAGTAGAGAGTAAGATCAAGGGCAAGTAAGACTGGATGAAGCAGGGCCTGATACAGACCCCAGGGCTACACCGTGCAATTAAAACTGCCATAAATGCCAGGAGTGATTTAAAACTAGGATGAAAAAAAAAAAGTCAAATGCAATGAACGTTTTGCCAATAAATTCGAGGAAATGATTCGCGTTGGTAAGGAATATTGCAGACATGTGGCCAGCGTGATTATTGATTGGGAGAAGGAATGGTTTTTGTTAAGAACTTTTTTTAATTTCAGGATGACATTTGGGGTCTTTAGGGGGAACTAAAGCTGCAACGTGAGCAACTCCTACAGCAAAGACTCACTTGCACCATCCACACTGACATCAGTCTCTCTCATTATTGCTCCTGAGCTCTTTACCCAGGGTCACACGTAGACTGCTGCTGCTGCTGGGTAACTCAATCCAAACCTCTCCCCCCAGTACAGAGCTCTGATTCTCTGTACTTCCTGCTCCTGGGCTGTTCTCTTTCCCATGGTCAGACAGGAACCTCCCCCTGGGTAAGTGAATCCAATCTCCCCCAGTACTTACCCAGGTACAGAGCTCTGATTCTCTGTACTTCCTGCTCCTGGGCTGTTCTCTTTCCCATGGTCAGACAGGAACCTCCCCCTGGGTAAGTGAATCCAATCTCCCCCAGTACTTACCCAGGTACAGAGCTCTGATTCTCTGTACTTCCTGCTCCTGGGCTGTTCTCTTTCCCATGGTCAGACAGGAACCTCCCCCTGGGTAAGTGAATCCAATCTCCCCCAGTACTTACCCAGGTACAGAGCTCTGATTCTCTGTACTTCCTGCTCCTGGGCTGTTCTCTTTCCCATGGTCAGACAGGAACCTCCCCCTGGGTAAGTGAATCCAATCTCCCCCAGTACTTACCCAGGTACAGAGCTCTGATTCTCTGTACTTCCTGCTCCTGGGCTGTTCTCTTTCCCATGGTCAGACAGGAACCTCCCCCTGGGTAAGTGAATCCAATCTCCCCCAGTACTTACCCAGGTACAGAGCTCTGATTCTCTGTACTTCCTGCTCCTGGGCTGTTCTCTTTCCCATGGTCAGACAGGAACCTCCCCCTGGGTAAGTGAATCCAATCTCCCCCAGTACTTACCCAGGTACAGAGCTCTGATTCTCTGTACTTCCTGCTCCTGGGCTGTTCTCTTTCCCATGGTCAGACAGGAACCTCCCCCTGGGTAAGTGAATCCAATCTCCCCCAGGACTTACCCAGGTACAGAGCTCTGATTCTCTGTACCTCCTGCTCCTGGGCTGTTCTCTTTCCCATGGTCAGACAGGAACCTCCCCCTGGGTAAGTGAATCCAATCTCCCCCAGTACTTACCCAGGTACAGAGCTCTGATTCTCTGTACTTCCTGCTCCTGGGCTGTTCTCTTTCCCATGGTCAGACAGGAACCTCCCCCTGGGTAAGTGGATCCAATCTCCCCCAGTACTTACCCAGGTACAGAGCTCTGATTCTCTGTACTTCCTGCTCCTGGGCTGCTCTCTTTCCCATGGTCAGACAGGAACCTCCCCCTGGGTAAGTGAATCTCCCCCAGTACTTACCCAGGTACAGAGCTTTGATTCTCTGTACTTCCTGCTCCTGGGCTGTTCTCTTTCCCATGGTCAGACAGGAACCTCCCCCTGGGTAAGTGAATCCAATCTCCCCCAGTACTTACCCAGGTACAGAGCTCTGATTCTCTGTACTTCCTGCTCCTGGGCTGCTCTCTTTCCCATGGTCAGACAGGAACCTCCCCCTGGGTAAGTGAATCCAATCTCCCCCAGTACTTACCCAGGTACAGAGCTCTGATTCTCTGTACTTCCTGCTCCAGGGCTGTTCTCTTTCCCATGGTCAGACAGGGAATTCACCCCCAGGGAGGGGCCTGGGCCCAACAATTACAGCAGTCTAAATATTTGTCATTGTATGTAAAATAGGAGGATGAAGCAACAGCTCACACTAGTGGCAGACACTTTCTACATATTCAGGAGAGCTTTATATGGCCCAAAGAGATCAGTGCAATGAGAGCAAATGTATCTGTATTTTCTGTTAGGTTGAAGCAACAACCCCTGCCTCACCATGGGAAAGAGAGCAGCCAAGAAGCAAGATCTACATTGTCTAAGCACCATTTGCACTTCCACAGTAAGACACATTCCAGCAGTGATACAATTATACATAAATATCAACAAGATCCCATTGCTGGTCATTATAAAGACAATGCCCTGTTCTCTTACTGTACAGCCCTGTGCAAACACTGCCCATAGGCTGAATGTGGTGAGAAGTGGTACTGCAACTGATCATCTATAAACCTCTTTTTTACTTATCTCGTGTATTATATGGGATAATGTACCCCCTACTGTAAATGATAAGGATATTAGAAGTCACTGAGGGGTTGTTCTGTGACCATATAAAGGCACAAGGCTGCAGGCTGAGTTATACAGGGAACTCTGAGTATCACTCATGTATTATAAGGGATAATGTACCCCCTACTGTAAATGATAAGGATATTAGAAGTCACTGAGGGGTTGTTCTGTGACCATATAAAGGCACAAGGCTGCAGGCTGAGTTATACAGGGAACTCTGAGTATCACTCATGTATTATAAGGGATAATGTACCCCCTACTGTAAATGATAAGGATATTAGAAGTCACTGAGGGGTATGAGAGATATAAGGGATAGTTTAGACTGTGGGAGGAGCAGAGAGGATGCCGGGAGTATTATTGGGGCAGAAGGGGAGACTCACGCCGATGGTTCGAGCTTTCGAGTTGAATATTCGGTCCTGGCGCTGCAGCTCCGCGTTCCTGTGTTTGTCGAGGCGGGAGGCCTCCAGGCGGTCGATAGGCAGATCCAGTCGGTACATGGCGGGAGACACGAGAGCTCCGGGATCCTTTTATTCCTCACACACTCACTGCAGGACACTAAGAGCTGCGCGTTGCCCCGGGAGACGTCACAAGCGGTTGCTAGGAAACCAGTAGTCTCCCTTCAATTCTCGCGAGTCGTGGAAGAACGAGAGTTTGGGCTTTTGGCGGGGAACTGCGTGAGGCGACTGTAACTGCGCAGCAGGAGGAGGTTCCGCTGGGGCGGAGTTAGCTGCTTGTAGCACAGGGTGACGAGTTGTAATTTCGGGTTATATCCCCGGCTGTCCGGTTACTGGTGGGAAGGAGGGTTCAATAACACCGAGTGAGAATTTATAGGACGGGCCTTGCCATAAGGAGAAGGGTTGGGAGAAGTGAAAGCTCATTGGGGAGGAGCCGCTAGTTGTGTAGTAACGAGGTGCCGGCAGTGCGAGGAGTTAGTTCAGCGGTATCTCCGGTACCGGCGAGGGGCAGGGCCTAATAACTCGGTTATATCCGGTACTGGGGTGGGAGGAGCCTGTGAGTTTGGGCCTCAACGAGCAACATGGGCTTCATGAGACTCCTGATTATTCACAACTTTAAGTCCTGGGGGGGCTGTCAGCTCATTGGGCCCTTCATGAGATTCAACTGTGTCATCGGCCCCAATGGCTCAGGTACCGACCCCTCCAATATTGTACCGACCCCCCATATTGTACCGACCTCCCATATTGTACCGACCCCTCTGTATTGTACAGACCCCCCTATACTGTACCAGTGGTACTGACTCCCCTATATTGTACCGGTGCTACTGACCCCCCTATATTGTACCGGTGGTACTGACCCCCCTATATTGTACCGGTGGTACTGACCCCCCTATATTGTACCGGTGGTACTGACCCCCCTATATTGTACCGGTGGTACTGACCCCCCTATATTGTACCGGTGGTACTGACTCCCCTATATTGTACCGGTGGTACTGACCCCCCTATATTGTACCGGTGGTACCGACTCCCCTATATTGTACCGGTGGTACTGACTCCCCTATATTGTACCGGTGCTACTGACCCCCCTATATTGTACCGGTGGTACTGACCCCCCTATATTGTACCGGTGGTACTGCCTCCCCTATATTGTACCGGTGCTACTGACCCCCCTATATTGTACCGGTGGTACTGACCCCCCTATATTGTACCGGTGATACTGACCCCCCTATATTGTACCGACCCTCTTTATTGTACAGATCCCCCTATATTGTACCGGTGGTACTGACTCCCCTATATTGTACCGGTGGTACCGACTCCCCTATATTGTACCGGTGGTACCGACCCCCCTATATTGTACCGGTGGTACCGACTCCCCTATATTGTACCGGTGGTACCGACCCCCCTATATTGTACCGGTGATACCGACCCCCCTATATTGTACCAGTGGTACTGACCCCCCTATATTGTACCAGTGGTACTGACTCCCCTATATTGTACCGGTGGTACCGACTCCCCTATATTGTACCGGTGGTACCGACCCCCCTATATTGTACCGGTGGTACCGACCCCCCTATATTGTACCGGTGGTACCGACCCCCCTATATTGTACCGGTGGTACTGACTCCCCTATATTGTACCGGTGGTACTGACTCCCCTATATTGTACCGGTGGTACTGACTCCCCTATATTGTACCGGTGGTACTGACTCCCCTATATTGTACTGGTGGTACTGACTCCCCTATATTGTACCGGTGATACCGACCGCCCTATATTGTACCGGTGGTACCGACCCCCCTATATTGTACCAGTGGTACTGACTCCCCTAAATTGTACCAGTGGTACTGACCCCCCTATATTGTACCGGTGGTACCGACCCCCCTATATTGTACCGGTGGTACTGACTCCCCTATATTGTACCAGTGGTACCGACCCCCCTATATTGTACCAGTGGTACTGACCCCCCTATATTGTACCGGTGGTACTGACCCCCCTATATTGTACCGGTGGTACTGACCCCCCTATATTGTACCAGTGGTACTGACTCCCCTATATTGTACTGGTGGTACTGACTCCCCTATATTGTACCAGTGGTACTGACTCCCCTATATTGTACCAGTGGTACTGACTCCCCTATATTGTACTGGTGGTACCGACCCCCCTATATTGTACCAGTGGTACTGATTCCCCTATATTGTACCAGTGGTACCGACCCCCCCTATATTGTACCAGTGGTACCGACCCCCCCCTATATTGTACCAGTGGTACTGACCCCCCTATATTGTACCAGTTACTAATCCCAGTATTGGGCTAAGGTGTGGGTAGAGACTAAGGTTAGTGCCACACAGACGCTGATATACACAGGCTACTGAATGGGTATTTTGTGAAAAAAAAGCAATGCAGTAACAGTATTTGTCCATATACAGATATGGGACCTGCTATCCAGAATGCTCAGATAACGGATCTTTCCATAATTTGGATCTTCATACCTTAAGTCTACTAGAAAATCATATAAACATTAAATAAACCCAATAGGCTGGTTTTGCCTCCAATAAGGATTAATTATATCTTAGTTGGGATCAAGTACAAGCGACTGTTTTATTATTACACAGAAAAAGGAAATCGTTTTAAAAAATTTGGATAAAATGGGAGACGGCCTTTCTTTCTAGAGCTTTCTAGATAATGGGTAACAGATCGTATACAATTATTACAATACTTCGTATTGGGCAAGGAAAGGCATCTGAAGAGTCACTGTTCCTTCAAACCTCCCTCAGCTTAATTCTGTGTTTCTAGTCTTAATGTGGCTCATCTTGAAGTTGCCAGTATTTTACACAACGGGCAGGTCTAAGCAAATGTTCAATTGGTCTTCGGTATTTATTTTAGGGATGCACCGAATCCAGGATTCAGTTCAGGATTCGGCCTTTTTCAGCAGGATTCGAATTCGGCCGAATCCTTCTGCCCAGCCGAACCGAATCCGGACCCTAATTTGCATATGCGGGGAGGGAAATCAAGTGACTTTGTGTTACAAAACAAGGAAGTAAACATTATTTTCCCCTTCCTAACTTATGCAATTTAAGATTCGTTCAGTATTCGGCCGATTCTTTCGCAAAGGATTCGGCCTCCCTGATTTATTTACTATAGTTCTAAAGATCTTTTTTTTTTTTTCTTCTGTCTCTTTTCAACTTGGAAATACACTGTACACCAAAAATCAGTGGTTCTGCAAAGCTATTTTATTGCCATTTTTACTTGTCCTAACCGTATCTTTCTATTCGATGCCTCTGCTATTCCTGTTCCAGCCTCTTACTCAAACAGCTGCCTGGTTGCTAGGGTAAATGGTGTCCTAGTAACCAGCACCTTTTGAAATGCTAAACTGAAAAGCTGCTCAAAAAAACACGACGACCAATTATACATTTTTTCAGAATGTCACGGTCTCCATCTCTGTCAAACATTCAGCAAATAGTTAAAGTAGAACAAAATTCAAACATTAATCACTGCACCCCTCCACCAACACAGTAAAGACGCCCCCCCAGAATGGCCCTGCTCCCCCCTGTGCCTACACGAAAAACGAGTTAGAGAACAGGTTAAAGAGCAGCAAAGTTCAAATCGACTTATTAACAGAATGCAACTTATTTTTCCTGCAAATTAAAGGTCTTTATCCACTGTTGTTCCTATGTGTTTCCTTTATACACAGAGCCTAAAATGGGCTCAAAAATGCCATTGGATACTATTGTCACATGTATATTATTATGTATTTATGTAATGCTGATGATCTTTCTGTGCAATGTTTAAAAATGCCTTTTTATTTTAAGGTAAATCTAATTTAATGGATGCATTCAGCTTTGTAATGGGTGAAAAGCCTGCTAACCTGCGAGTAAAAAATATCCGGCAGCTTATCCACGGAGCAAACGTTGGCAAACCCATGTCCACAACAGCAAAGGTAGTCTTGGTTTACTGTGAGGAAAATGGAGATGAAAGGCAGTTTTCCAGGATTATTGTAGGTATGAAGCAGTTATGTTTATTATGACCCTGTACAATTCAATTTATAATGCAGAGACCCACGGGATGGTTACTCCGCTCTTACAGACAGCAAACCTTGTTAGATTGAAGAAAGTAATGTGCCCTGTCTGTTAGACCGAAGATTAGCCTGTAGGCAGTTCACAGGTTTAGTGCCCACCCTGGGATTACCTTTAACCCTCGTCGCATATTCTGGCAGCGGACCTCAAGGCATCCATCTTCCGGGTCAATTGCCGGAGATTGCCAATCTCATTTTACCGAGGACCCGGAGGATGAATGCTGTGAAGGTATAAAGTATGGGCAATTCCCCGTGGGGGTACGGGGTCTTTTTCTACAGGGTTTCCTTCTCCTTTAAAAAGCTTTTCACTGACTGGTTGCTATGGGTAACTGCCCATGGGCAAATTTTTGTCCAATGAGTGCTTGTAAATAACGTATTCCCCCTGACCCAGGGAAAACACAATAGTGTATTTGTGAGATGAACAAAAACCTTTTTAAAAAGAAATCTATAGGTGCCATTTCTTCAGCGCTATCACTAATCATAAGCGTGGTTTTCACTGAGGGGCAGATATACCAAGGGTCGAATAGGAAATTCGAATTTTCGAGTGTCAAAATTCACACGTTCCCACTATTCGAATGTAAATTCTAACATGAGATTTATCAGACTGTCCTAATTTGAATATTCGCCATCTAAAACCTGCTGAGTTCATTTACAAGTTAATGCAGAGGTTCGTTGGAGATGTTAATAGCCTTCCTGACGTTCAAGGTTTTTTTTCCAGGAGAAAAACTCAATTCGTACAAATCGAATATGATTCGAATTTTCGGGTCACATTCAATCGAATATCAGACAAAGTATATTAGACAGAGTATATACAAATTTCAAAAAATTTGCATGAATTCGACCTTTGATAAACGGGCCTCTAAATGTATTTGTTATAGTTTTGATGAGGATGTAGATCAATTGCTTTATATATTTTCTGCGTTAGGAGAATCTTCAGAGTATCGGATTAACGACAAGCCAGTAGGGCGGTCAGCATATGTGCTGGAGCTAGAGAAAATTGGTATCATTGTAAAAGCCAGGAATTGCCTAGTGTTTCAGGTAAGTTCTGTTGAGTGTTAACCTGAAAGTAGCAGAATTTAAAGCTTTATTTAATAATGCAGAGCAACAGCGTGTAGAAGGTTCATAGTATATATTTTCCTGGTGCAATGTATCCACAGTTACCTTTTCTTCTATATCAATGTTCTATATACATTCAACCTGCACAGGTCCACCCTAAAAATGTCAGGGAGGCATTGTAGCAGGGAGCTCTTAAAGGGGAAGGAAACCTAGTCGGCGCAAACCCCCCACCCCCCCTCCCGTTTGTTGCCCACCCTCCCTCCTCCCCCCCTGGCCTACCCGTCCCGCTGGGCAAATGCCCCTAACTTGTTACTTACCCTTCTGCGCAGGTCCAGTCTACAGAGTTCACCAACGACATCTTCTTCCACGCGATCTTCTTCCTGCTTTGAACGGCACATGCGCAGTAGGATCATTTCGCCGGTACGATCTACTGCGCATGCGCGTGACTTTTGGCGCATGCGCAGTAGATCCGTACCGGCGAAATGATCCTACTGCGCATGCGCCAAAACGCTGTTCACAGCAGGAAGAAGATCGCGTGGAAGAAGATGTCGTCTGTGAACTCCCTGAACTGGACCTGAGCAGAAGGGTAAGTAACAAGTTAGGGGCATTTGCCCAGCGGGACGGGGTAGGCCAGGGGGGAGGAGGGAGGATGGGCAACAAACGGGAGGGTTGGTGGGGGGTTTGCGCCGACTAGGTTTCCTTCCCCTTTAATAGAGATAAATTAAATTCTAGAAGAATAAAAAACAGACAAAACTATTTCAAAAACCTAGATACTAAAACACGAGAAATATGTGAAATGAACGTATATTATTCACAAAATAGTACGGTGGCCTCAGCGAATAAACCTTTATTCAAGCTTTTGCTTACCTCAAGATGTGTCTGACATAAATGAACAATACTAAAGGCAGCCATGTCAGTTCAGACTCATTAAAGAAAACACTTTATCTGCTAAATAAGATGGGTCATCGTTGGGTCCCTATATCTGAATTCCTCTGTCCAACCCCTTATGGCAGTGATCCCCAACCAGAGACTCGAAAGCAACATGTTGGTCACAACCCAATGGATGTTGTCCCAGTGGCCTCAAAGCAGGTGCTTATTTTTGAATTCTTTGCTTGGAAGTAAGTTTTATGCACATAAAAACCATATGTCCTGCCAAACAGAGTCTTCTATAGGCTGCCAGTCCACATAGGGGCTACCAGATGGCCAATCACAGCACATATTTGGATACCTAGGAACATTTTCCATGCTTGTGTTGCTCTCCAACTCTTTGTACATCGGAATGTCGCTTACTGCTAAAAAAAAAATAGTTTTTGCATATAATCCCAATGCTTGCATGCTGTTCATAGATGACATTTCAATTTGATTTTCATATGTATATTTCTCCATTGTCGGCTTGGGGGACACAGGAACAGTGGGGTATAGCTGGTACCACTAGGAGCCAGGTGGGGTATTAAGAGTGTGCACCTGCCACCAACAAACCTCATAAAGGGATTCTGTCATTCTTTATGTATTTTTATTTCTAAATTACACTGTTTACACTGCAAATAATTCACTCTACAATATAACATTTTTTGTATTTTTTTTTTAATTGTAACATTGGAGTGTAGGTGCATCTCAGTTCATTTTGCCTGGTCATGTGCTTTCAGAAGGAGCCAGCACTTTAGGATGGAACTGCTTTCTGGCAGGCTGTTGTTTCTATATCTACCAGGCAGCTGTTATCTTTTGTTAGGGAACTTCTATCTGGTTACCTTCCCATTGTTCTGTTGTTAGGCTGCTTGGGGGGGGGGGGGTGATATCACTCCAACTTGCAGTACAGCAGTAAAGAGTGACTGAAATTTATCAGAGAACAAGTCACATGGCTGGGGGCTGCTGGGAAACTGGCAATATGTCTAGCCCAATCCTAGATTTCAAAATTAAATATAAAAAAAATCTGTTTGCTCTTTTGAGAAACAGATTTCAGTGCAGAATTCTGCTGGAGCAGCACTATTAATGGATGCATTTAGAAAAAAATGACAGTGTCCCTTCAACTTCTGCATTCCCCCACAAGTGGAGGAATCTGTGTGGCCGGATGACAAGTAGGGAGCAGGAGATCTGCACCATGTATGTGCAGCTTGCTCTCAACCCCCAGTCCTGTCTCCCTCCTACAGGCTCTGTGAAGCAGTGTGAACGCCTCTCCCTCCCGCCTCATATGTTAGAGTGACGTCGGTCCTTGGCGCTCTTAAGGGGCACTCTTGTAAAGGCGGGCAGCGGGAGCGATTGACTAGCCGGTTGTAGATTGGCACCAGAAAAGATTCTTGTGCGTCTCCCCATCTTCCGTGGAACAGGAAGCACGTCACCTCAGGGTCCGCACACTTCTTGGTATATCAGAGCCCGGTTGGCGCAAAAAGAATTGCGCCAATCGGGAACAGATACTGCACCCAAGTGGGTTAGCTGCTGCCACATCTCAGCGGGACTACTCCGATTCCCCTGCTTCTCCTGCTTTTTGTCTCCTCTCACCCCTGCTGCAGGCGGGACACAGAGCAGTACATAGCCCATTAAGGGAGAGAACACTCTCATCTCTCAGGCCGTTGATTCTTACCAGGTATTTTCCTTTCTAGAGGAGCCACATCAATATTTATGTGCCAAATGTTGCAAACATTTGCCCATAGGCCATAAGGATCCCTTATGCTCTGTTTGTAAGCCCACGGCTAATGGACCAGATCCCTCAGGGACTGCTCATCCACCGGGGCCACAGACTTCCCAAGGGAATACAGAAGTCACCCCCCCTAGATTCTTCTCCCCCTGACACACATGACATTCCACATTGGGCATAACAGCTGGCAACAGGGATTCCAAGGTTGGCTCAATCCTTGGACAAACTCCTATCTTGCCTTGAAAACGGTGTGGTTAAAACACAAAAGGAGAGCCCTGCTCTCTTCTTCAGAGGATGAGAGTGACGGTGACTACTGTAACCAGTCGCTCCCTTCTCCAGACCCAGTTTTCTCAGAGGGGGAATTATCCCAGAGTTAACAGGAGGAGCCCACCACACATTCTCCAGAAGAAGACTCCTTAATTCTTTTGGTCCTAAATACCCTTCACCTTCAAGAACCGGAGACCGCTTTGGGCCATCTAACTCTCTTTTCAAGAGACACAGCAAGGTGTCCCCAGTTTTCCCCTCTCATTCTCAACTAGATACGATAATTCAGTAGGAGTGGAATAAACCTGAAAGACATTTTCCAAGCTAACTGGAGTCTGCGGAAAGGTGGTCCTCACCACACTCATTTGATGCTCCGGTATCCTGGCTTTCCAGGAATACTGCCTTACCAGTCCCTGACTAGGTCCGGACTGAGAATTAAAATAGGCCCTGGCATTTCAGTTACACAGAGGCCCAATCAGCCCACATAGAGGCCCAACCAGCCTCCACCAGCCCACTAAATACTGACTTTCTATGGGACCTTCTGGAGACAGCGGCTGTGGTAAATACCCATAATGGCGGGAATCGAGACCCCAATGATCTTTTCCGCTGTCCTCGCCACCTGCTGCAGGATCTTGTGATCCGATACAGAACAGTTTCCATACCAAGTAGTGATAAAGAAGCATAAATAAGATAGTGAGGATAGATGGTGGAAGGTAGGCTTTTTTCAGCTTTTGCAAGCCAAGCGACAGGTGGCAAGAGCACAATACTACAGCAACCAAGGGCGCAGAGGAAAGTTTTTTCAAGGCCCACAAAGCAAATGCTTAAACCCCCCCCTTGTCATTCGACCTTGGGGAGACGGTTCTTCATCCAGCTGGCCATAGGAGGGTGATTGCCCCACTTCACAAAATCCTGGCTCTCACTCACCCATGACCACTGGCTGCATGAGATAGTAACTCGAGGCTAGGCTATCACCTAGATTTTTCCACCCCCCTCCCAAAGCTTCTTAATGTCCAAATTCCTCAGGAGCCGACAAAACGCAAGGCCTTCCAGGGCGTCATCTACAACCTGCTCCAAACCGAGGTGGCTATTCCGTATCCAGCCAGAGAAAGGTTCAAGGTGTACTATTCAAACCTCTTCTTAGTCCCTCGAGAAGGATGGGTCTTTTTGACCAGTTGGGGACCTCAAGGAGGTGAACAAATTTACTTCGCTCTGTAAACAGCAATGTCCCGGGAGAATTCCTAGTATCTCTCGACATAATGGATGCATACTGTGACCTTCAAGTAGCGAAACCCCAAGGCCCCCGGCACAGTTTTCTCCACAGAGAATGGAGACTGACACCGCCTTTAAATGCAGCTATGCTGACTTATTTGGCTAAAACACAAATCTTCAGCCCACTGGCTTCACATTGCGGATAACATTCACTTCACATAAACATTAACAGTCCCAATTCACACCCTCGCTGGTGTTAACTGTAACTCACAGTTTCCTTAGCCGTCACTGGCTTTTGGTTGACCACAAATCCCAGAATCCTCTCTGGGCACACTCAACACACACTTGTCTCCTGGGAGGGGTTTCTCTTTTCCTCTCCAGTCCTTTAGAGCTCTCTTTCTAACACAGGTCAGCAGGGAATCACTCTCCTTCCCAGCTACACACAGGCACCTTCCTTAACTCAAGAAGGTCCTCACATGACCCCTCACTCTCCTTCAGCTCCAGGAGATATCCAGGGGAAGAAGCCCTGAGTTGTTGCTCCACACCTCCTTTTAACTACAGCTCACCTGTATTTAGTTAACTACCTCTAGCTTGGCAGCTGAAAAACCCTTACTGAAGCAAGGAATGGAAGCCCACCCTGCTCTCTTCCATTCACTCCAGGGACCCACTTACAAGCTTTTCCTAAGCCAGAATATAATTAAACAGCATTACTTGCTGCAGCCACACAGACTTTTCCCTGGAGTTTATACTTCACCAGCCTAATGCTGGTAAAATACACACAATATTGGGCCTTTTTGACGCCCATATCCTACAATACCTAAATGTTCCCATTTCCCCTCCCCATAAGAAATTCTTACACTTTGCTTGCCAAAATCTCCACTACCTAGATCCCGTCCGGGCCCTCAAGTTCTACCTCCACAGGGTACACGATTTACGAAAAGCAGATTCCTTGTTCATTTTGCCCATGGGGCCACAACGGGACGTACAGGCCTCCAAGGCCACCATCTCACGCTGGATCGAGCCTCAGGGGAGGAACTAGTTCTATTTTTTCTATTGTTGTGTCCTGCCTCCTAGTGGTACCATCTATAACCCACTGTTCCTGTGTCCCCCAAGCGACTGAAGCGAAAAAAAGATTTAATGGTGAGTACACAAAATCTCCTTTTTAATCTCAGAATTTAGTCTACAGAACACATGCTCTGTTAATGACCAGTTAAGCCTACTAAAACATACGTCAGCTCATTTTACTTTGGTATTTAGCTTTTATTTTATGCTCTGATACCAGGGAGAAGTGGAATCTCTAGCTATGAAGAAACCGAGAGAGAGGACCCAACTTTTCGAACAAATAAGCAACTCTTTGGAGTTAGCAGATGAATATGAGAAAAAGAAGAAACTGATGCTGCGGGCAGAGGAGGACGCACAGTTTTGCTATAATAAAAAGAAAAATGCAGCAGTTCAGCGGAAGCATGCCAAGTTAGAGAAGGATGAGGTCTGTTAGTTCATGAGTAGCACTGGTATATGTCCATACAACACCTAGAGGTTTAAGTATGATCTCCTCCCAGCAGCACAAGTGCATCTAGATCAGAACTGGAAATTCTCATACCCACTTATGCTGCTCTCAGGTTACTTTTAGTGAAATATTTGTAAAGCCCAACAACTTGTTCCTATTGATTCCATCTCTGTAGTATCTAGTTCAAAGTGAGGGGTGTGAATATTTATGTCATACTTGGATTCATCATCATTATTATTATGTAATACAGTTACATAATGGTTTTGGTTACCTCTATGCCAGGGATAGGCAGAATAACAACTCCCAGAAGTTTTCATTCACTTCAGATGATGAACGAGATGGTGGGGGTTGTAGTTCTGGGAGTTATACATCTGATATTCCTTAACCCATAGTAGTCACCAAGCATTTATTCTTTTTATTTCTGTGAGTTGAAGGTTCCATAATGCTCCTTGGTTGACGGCCTGTTCCATAGACAAATTAAAACAGTCTTCCAGTTATAATAAATAGATGTTGCTGAAGTCAAGACCCACTGTAAAATACTCTTTTACAAACCCATAGCTGTTTATTTGTACTAATTTGCTACTAGCTGAAATACATTATAAATTAGAAAATATTGACTGTTCACAGGCTGAACATTATCAGGTGCTGCAGAAGAAGCTGAAAGAAACCAAGGTTCAGCTACAGCTATATCAACTTTTCCACAATGAGAGAAAACTTGAGTCCGTAGTGAGGAGTTTAGAAGACAAACAAATTGCTGTCAGCAGGCTGAAAGACCAGCTTGCTCAAGCTGAATCGGCTTTCAAGTCTGAAAAAAAAGAACTTGGGAGATGTACAAGAGACCTGCAGCAAATTGAAAAAGAGATAAAGTAAGTAATGATATTAAAATGAGAATTTGCACTATGATTCGATTAGGTTTGAAAGAGACTATGCAGACAGATGTAAAGATTCTAACTATTAATGTGCTTGTTATACATCGATTCAGTATCAATTTGATGCTTTTTGTATTACTGGAAAGAGCTGGACAGTAGAGGTTTGCCAAAGCAATTAAAAGCAAACATTAGCAAGGGCAATTGTTGTGGCAAACTTGGATCCATGTTTTGTGGTTGGGCCAAATGAAGAGAAGTGCATCCCTCCCAAATGCTCTTCTTTGTCACAATACATTAGTTAATTACCCTTGCAGATAATAGTGCACATGCTGTCTTTATTTTGGGATATCCTATATGAAATAGAGCGATGGTCTATCATTTCACACCACTTGATATACAGTACTATTTGACCTGAATATTGTGTACTTCTTGCAGACTTTTTTTAGCATATGTAAATGCATTAAAAACTGGAAAAAGTACAGGTATTGGATCCCTTATCCGGAAACCCGATATCCAGAAAGCTCCGAATTATGGAATGGATGTCTCCCATAGACTCCATTTTATGCAAATAATCCAAATTTTTAAAAATGATTTATTTTTTCTCTGTAATAATAAAACAGTAGCTTGTACTTGATCCCAACTAAGATATAATTAATCCTTATTGAAAGCAAAACCAGCCTATTGAGTTTATTTAATGTTTAAATGAATTTCTAGTAGACTTAAGACATGAAGACCCAAATTACAGAAAGCTCCATTATCCGGAAAACCCCAGAACCCGAGCATTCTGGATAACAGGTCTCATACCTGTATACACTTTACCGGAATTAAAACAAATGGTCATCAGCGCCAATTCACCCACCAAGATCAAACAAACATTGTATAAGAGCCTGACTACTTATAAAGAATACACAACATTTAGGGCCAGATTTATTAAGGGTCGAATTGAAAATTTTAATTTTTATGGTGAAAACTGTCAAATTTGACTAGTGAAAAAAACGAATGTACTTTATAACTTGTCACTAATTGTTTCATTAGCTGAGGCAATAAGTTGTCTATTCGATTGATTATTATACATGTGTATTAATTCATGTTTTAACAATCGATTACATAGTAAACTGGGTAACTTCAAATTAATTAAATAAAGATAGCAAATTGAAGTAAAAAATTTAAAACTCTGGCCCTTTAAGAATTCAAATCTGACTATTCTCCACCTAAAACCTGCCGAATTTATGTATAAGTCAATGGGAGAGGACCAGTGACCAATTTGAAGATTTTTTTAGCCTTTTTCGGAAAAAAAACCTGGATTCAAGTTTTCAGGGTCGGTAAAATTAGTCTGAGTTTAAGATATTCTATTTTTTTTAATAAATAAAAAATTTGAATAAAATCGAATAAATTAGAGTTTAAAAAAAGTTTAAAAAACTCACATGAATTCGAAATTCAAACCATCATAAATTTGCCTCTTAATTTTCTAATATGACGGTTTAAAAGTCTGCCACCATGGAGGGTGTTACCACAGGAGTTCTAATTACATTTTCTTTTATTCACTTGTTTTCAAGAGTTCAAGAAGTTTCTTTAAGTCATTTACGACCCCAGTTTATTAAAGCAAAAGAAAACACCGCTCATCATTTCAAAAAAGTTGAAACGGTTAAAAAAAATGTAATGAACAATGAGAAGCTGTGCCACCAACTGGAACAAGACATAAGTGAGCTGGAGACCGAGATTGCAGATATTCAGATGGCTTGGAGACAATTTGAGAAAAAAGTCGAAGAGGACCTTCAGAGAAGACAAGGCGATTATGAGCTGGAAGAAAGTCAGGTAATTTAAGTGATACAGAAGAGGGGCAAGGTATGGCAGTGCAACTTGCATTGTTGATTTGCTAACCTTTATTCTGTGAACGTGGTCTTACATCTGTATATCCTATTTATTGACCTCATTTTTGTATGACTTACTTCAGAGGGAACAGTACAGGGTATTAAAGGAAGAAGCAAATAAAGAGAGTGCAGTGCTGAAGCAGCAGCTAGACCGACTTCAGTGGGAGCAGAAATCTGCCCAGGAGAAGCTGGAATTTGCTCAGACGAGACAAAAAGAAGTGCAGGTGACTTGTTATTGCCTTGGCACTGGTAAAAGGCTGTTATACCAAAAAGCTTCCTTTTAAAGTAAAATATACATTTAGTATCACTGTTATCTACTTTACCTTTTGCCACAACATTCATGGATTAAAGGAATTGTTCAGTGTAAAAATAAAAACTGAGTAAATAGATAGGCTGAGGCTGTGCAAAATAAGAAATGTTTCTAATATAGTTCGTTAGGCAAAAATTTCATGTATAAAGACTGGAGTGTAATATAATAGCCAGAACACTAGTTCCTGCTTTTCAGCTCTCGGTTTACACTGATTGGTTACCCTGTTACCAGGCAGTAACCAATCAGTGACTTGAATGGTGGCCACATGGGTCATAATCTGAACTGAATGCTGAGGATCAATTGCAAACTCACTGAACAGATATGTACCATGTGGCCCCCCTTCAAGTCGGTGGCCGATAAAAGTTGCAGACAGACAGAGTCGGCAGCTTATTGGCCCGTGTATGGGGCCCCCCGACGGGCTTCCCCGATCGAGATCTGGCCTCGGATGGGACAAAAAATCCCGTCGGATCGTGGCCGCATCTGACCGACCGACCGCCCGTTCACATTCATTAGGAGCCCACGATCGGATCAGCCTGATATTGCCCACTTCAAGGTGGGCATATCAGAGAGAGATCCGCTCGTTTAGCGACATCACCAAACGAGCGGATCTCTCCATGTATGGCCACCTTAACGTCGCCTAACGAGCGGATTTCTCCTTGTATGGCCACCTTAACTCAGAGTTATAGAGCCGAAAAGCAGGAAGTAGTGTTCTGGCTACTATATTAGACATCCAGTCACTCCAGCCTTTATACATTACATTTTTGACTAACTAACTATATTATAAACATTTTTTATTTTGCACAGCCTATCTATTTACCCAGTTTTTATTTTCACACTGAACTGTTCCTTTAATACATTTGGGATAGATTTACTGCTCCCGATGGAGGGAGTTTGAAAAGAGGACAGTGCTATGTGTAGGAATATATTTTATTTATTGGATTTAGTTTGGTTGAGCACTAAAGATTCAGCCCAATCCTGAACTCAACCTTGGATTTGGCTCATCCATTATATAAATATACTTCTGTCACTCTTAACAGGTGAACAAGAAACATGTTGAGCAACAGATAGAAGAACACAGCAAGCGGATTGAAAAATTAGAAGAGTACATAAACAATTGCCTGTATGTATTTCTTATAAGTTTCTTATTCTTCGAGCCTTGTGCCGGTTGGTGTTATCTTAGCTTCGCATATTGAGGTCCATGGAAGCAAATAGTGATAAAATAACCTTCTTTATGAAAAGATAAATTCTTGAAAATAGAAATGGTATTTCCGAGGGTACAACAGACACTATTGCTGATTCAGGCACTCGTGGTGGTGCTTTTATTTTTACCTGCAGTTTGACTAAATTAGATGTAGCTGTATAGCGCATATTTCATTGAAAACTGTATGGTTGCACTTCCATACAGTAACCCAATGTTTAACCTGTACCCTGATTAACATTAGATTGTCATCTCACAGGCACATTATCTATACATTGCTGGCAGTATGCATATGTTTGTAACTGGTGTCCAGCTCTTTTCTCAGTTTGCTGAAAAATAAATTGTTGTCTAGACTCGCATGTATTGTAGACATGGCAAGGAAAATTCACAAAAAATAAACTCTTCTGACGATAATGACAACTCTTTGGTTAAAGCAAATTTGTTGAAGATCAAAAACCTCAGGAGGAACAACTTGGATATGAAATTGAAACTGGTAAGCAGCGAATGGCGGAAGTCAATGAGGAGCTGAACACTATTGTTGGGGAGCTGCAGAATGCCCGTATTGATTTCCACGAGGGAAGTAGACAGAAGAGGAAAGCCGAGGTCCTAGAAAGCATGAAAAGAATGTATCCTGATGCTGTGGTAAATACATTTGTGCATGTGATCCAATTTTATAAATATCAATCTGCAACTAAATGTTATCTGTAGGAGAAAACTCTCTAAGGCAGTTTAAATCATGTTCCTCTTTCAACTTGGGAGACACAACAACAGCCAAGTAGAGCTTTGCCCATTCAGAAAGTAGGGCACAAGTGGAGTGTAGAGCTCATTCTCCACCCCAGTAAGTCTACACCCTTGTGTGAACGAGTACAGCATCGCTGTTCATTTAGTGTACTCTCAGGGGTCGGGCGTGGTGTTTAGAAACATCTGTTGGAGACTTGTTATTCACTCTAACTAGAATTAATCGATGATTTATTGGTTGGTTTATTTTAGGTTTTTACTAATTCTCCCTTTTTAGGAGCTATCCCTAGGATGGTAGGTACAGAGTTGATGAGATGACTAACCAATTCCCCTGTGGTTCCTTATTTTTGTATCTATTTTAAGTTTGGCAGATTATTTGAGCTCTGTCACCCAATTCATAAAAAGTATCAACTGGCTGTTACCAAGGTGTTTGGCAAATACATGAACGCCATCGTCGTATCTACAGAGAAGGTTGCAAGAGACTGTGTCAAATTCCTTAAACAGGAAAGGGCCGAGCCCGAGACTTTTCTTGCCTTGGATTATTTGGATGTAAGTTATTGTTATTTATTTATTTTTGCCTTTTTCTCTGGAGTAATTATGCTTGATCTCTACTTGATAACCAAGCTTGCATAAATACACGTTGATGCAAAACAACAAAAAACATTCTACTGATTTTCGAATAAATGTTTTAGTTGCCTTAAGGCATGGAAAGACACTTTATTTGGAAAACTCCCAAGTCCTTAGTATTCCAGATAACGGATCCTATACCTGTAGTACATTGTTGGTAAAGGAAATGATCTGATTGCCCTATCGAAATCAGGAAGGTTTTTTTTACCTTGAGAAAAACTGACATTTGCTTTAGATATTTTTCTGGATCGTTTGTATGAGGGGTTCAGCTTGATGGTATGATTTGCTTTTGAGAATAAGCGACCGCATAAGGGGGCCCATTTACTTAGCTCGAGTGAAGGAATAGAGGAAAAAAACTTCTAATTTCTAATGTTTTTTTTTTTGGCTAATTCGACCATCGAATGGGCTACTTCGACTACGACTTTGAATCGAATGATTCGAACTAAAAATCGTTCGACTATTCGACCATTCGATAGTCTAAGTACTGTCTCTTTAAGAAAAAACTTCAACCCCCTAGTTCGCCACCTAAAAGCTATCGAGGTCAATGTTAGCCTATGGGGAAGGTCCCCATAGGCTTCCTAAGCATTTTTTGGTCGAATATAAATCGTTCGATCGAACGATTCTAAGGATTTAATCGTTCGATCGAATGATTTTTCGTTCGATCAAACGAATAGCACTTAATCCTTCGACTTCGGTATTCGAAGTCGAAGGATTTAACTTCATAAGTCGAATATCAAGGGTTAATTAACCCTCGATATTCGACCCTAAGTAAATCTGCCCCTTATTGTGCACCTCCCAAATTGTGGTGTTTTGGACCACTGAAGTTAAATACAATTCTAGAGATATTTAATGTGTGTAGATTAGTGAAACCCAATTTATTCCATTTGTAGATAAAGCAAATCAATGAAAAGCTAAGAGAAATAAAAGGTGCAAAGATGATGATTGATTTGGTACAAACTGTGAGTGCCCCTCTGAAGAAAGTCATCCAGTTTGTATGCGGCAATGGACTTGTTTGTGAAAACGTGAAGGAAGCAAAACAAATTGCATTTGATGGACCTGAACGATTAAAAGTAAGTAAACATGCTGCAGTCTGCATGCAGATTTGTCAGCACCTGCTAAAACCATTGTTGAGGGCGCTAGGAAGGCAGCATTGATATTGTCAATTCTTGTAGGTTTTCATCCAACAGAGAAAGCCCTCCACTATGGTTGCTTTGAGAGACAAGTGCCCTACTTACTCTGGAAAGCGGAATTTAGCTGATAGGTACTGGGCACTTTACTCTAAAAGCTACTATACTGGAGACATCGCTTACTGCTATAAATTATAGATAGTGCTCAGAAAAATAAATAGGTATTCTGATAGTATTCAGAAAAAGAAATCGGTATTCTGATGCCTCCTAAATATTTTCCTATTGTTTTATAAAATATAAAATATTCAATTTCAGACAGTTGCTCTAGATGGAACACTTTTTTTGAAATCTGGTGTTATTTCCGGTGGATCGAGTGATCTGCGATTTAAAGCTAAACTCTGGGATGAGAAGGAGATTAACGAATTAAAAGAAAAAAGAGATGCGCTAATGAATGAATTGAAAGTAAGTGCAGTGCACATATTGAGTGTTCTTTCTCACATTGCATGTCATTGTAAAGCATACACCCAGATTTGCGCATAAGAAGTCTCTTGGCATTTTATGTGTTTTTATCCCTTCACTTTAAAGGACCTGATTAAGTTGAAGAGAAGAGAGAGCGACTTAAAGCAACTTCAGGCTCAACTGCAAGGAACCCAGACACGCATGAAATATTCACAGAGTGAAGTGGAGGGCATTAAAAAGAAACATCTTGCTAACTGCTATATGGTATTAAATTATCATGGACAATATGTACACTTCAGTACAATCTTTATATGGATGAAATAGTTAAAACCAATGTTCGTTTTTTATTCTCTGTCAGATAATAAAATCTTTCAAACCTTTTTAAACCTATTCAATCAGCACCTTCCATGTATTTCCCTCATTATATATAGTGTTGTTCATCATTTTTTTTTTTAAATCATGTTTTTTTTTTTTTTCATTAATTATAGGAAAAATCCAGGTTAGATAGTGAGTTAATAAACTTTGCTTCTCAGCTTACAATGCTGAGAGAGGAACTTGATGTCCATGTAATGAAGATTGGAGACATTCAAGAACAAATGAATCAGGTGAATATATTTTTATGTTGTATCAACCAATAGTCTAAACCAATCAACTTATAAAGGCTTGTAAGTGACTTAAGTTAAAAAAAATTGCAGTACACAGTTTAAATATGCTCATTGTGTCTTTATTTATTTGGAAGTACTCCAGCTATGTTTAAGTGTGCATTATAGTTACAGGCAAAGAGCCCAGTGCACAAAAAATATATTTCTTCATATAATCTGATTAAAGGTGAAATTATGTTAACAAACTGTGTTTATTGCCCTACATTCTTGCTCATAATGCATTTGAGTGGGGCTTGCCATATGGATTCTTTGGCAGATCTACTAGTATCCACTAATTGTATTAGAAGCTACTAGTAGTATGGCTGTGTCTACCCAGGTACAAGTTTTAAACATAAAATGTGATATTGCTTTTATATAAATACCAAACATGTTATTATGTGTATGTTACTATTTCTTCTGGAAGGTAGAGGATCGAGTGTTCAGAGATTTCTGTGAGGGGCTTGGGGTGCCGAATATTCGTGTGTACGAGGAAGAATATGTCCAACAGCAGCAGGAGATAGACAAGAAAAGGTAATAGAAATTGCTACACACATAATATTAGTATTTCATGGGGCCCATTTATATATTATTTTATTTATTATGTATTATTTATGCATGATACATTCCTTTTCTTGCTTATCTAATTCTTAACCTGTTACTGAGATAATTTTTTCCTACTGGTAGATTGGAATTTGATAACCAAAAGACACGATTAGGGATTCAGCTGGAATACGTTCAAGGACAGCTTGAAAAGGAGAGGAGAAACACAGAAAGGTTAAAGCAAAACTTGCACAAAGAAGAAGGTGATAAAGTCGGACTGAAAAAGGTAAAACAAATTGCACACTATGCCTCAGTTTATCCAAAGATCCCTCTGCTTTAATTGCAGCTAGTTGGGCAGGTGTTTAGTGATCACATAGTGACTTTTTTGTGTCAAAAACCTTTATAAACTTCAAAAGTGCACACTATAAAGTAACAATTCTCTTGATGATCTAATGTAGGAAGAAGAGCAATGTATGAAAGCAGTGGATAAGGCTATGGTTCAGCTACAACAGTTCAAAAACAATTTCACTCTCAAGAAATCCGAAGTTGCTGAAGAACAGAAAAAAGTTGATGAAGCACGAAAGAAGCTAATGCATATAAACAGGTAATTAGCCTGGTTTTTTTCTTAAATAAAACTGAAGATTTTGAACAATCTTTTCTCATATGTCTTACTGGAGGCATTGATCTCTTTTTTTAGGAGATGTGATGTACGTGAACCAAATTAAAGAAAAAGACCCCTACCCGGAAAACCCCAGGTCCCTAAGTTTTCCACAGAGCCGATACCTGTAGAATCAAGAATATATATAAAAGGTGGAAGCTACCATTTCCACGTTGTAATTCCACCACAAAAAAGGAAAGCGACAAATTTAAAGAGTACTTCTAATAATATTTGCACTTTTAATTTAAATAAAAGTGCATACAAGCAATAAATTCAATGCAGTAAAACCTATTGACACCAAAAGACTAACCCAACTACTAGACTAACCTAAAAGAGTGGTCTTCAAATCTTTTTAGCTTGATGGCCTTATGTAGAGTTGGCAGAGCAATTTGAACTGTACTGTTTTTTATGCCAAACTTGGCCAGACCTAAAAGTCAGGGAGGTTCTTAAAGTGTAGAAGAAATGAGTTTCCCCATAGGAGCATATGGGGAGAGAGGTAAGGGAAGGGGTAACCAAAAGTGTTACCAGGGTCTGTGTAGGGCTCTAAGGGTATTAGGTAGCCTGTCCCTTTCGTCAATGTATCTGTAGGGATAGTTGCTTAAACCTGCATGGATTTGAGGATTGTTTCTCCAGTTTTGGCTAAGATCAAGTGTACTATCTATTCTTGGGGATAAAGAATAGATGGTGATTCTTGGGGATTCAGACGAAGCTGGATCTAAAGAAAACTACAAGGGAAAAATTACAAGAGATTCCTCAACAAAAAGTCTGGCATAAAGGTAATGGGTCTGATAGTATATAGAAAGGAATTAAAGAAACAGACAGAAATACATAAATGGGAATGGAGAATGAAGAGAAGACCTGAAGTAGAGTGGAGAAAGTCTGAAGTGGAGTTTCCAACACAGTCCAATTTTTCTTTTGTTGATCCTGACTTTATGGTGAAAGATCAGGTGTTTTAATAAACACATAGACACCAGGTCTCAAACTTTGTCTTTTATGTGTCATGCTGGGTAACGGGCGAGTGGCTGGCAAGTGGGAGCCTAAGTGTTTGGTAACATGTGACTCCATGTTTGGTGTTAGAAAAATACAGAAATGTGCTCAGAACGTGGTTTCATGGGAAACTTGACTGAAGAGGCAGAAGACAAATGAGAATAGAGAAAAGGCTGTATAACAAACCAGAGGTCCGGGGGACAGGCTGCAAGATGAAGCAAGTATGTGTACACCGACGAGAGGTTTTTGGCGGGCAGCAGGCAATACAAGTCCGTGGAACAGGCGATAGGTCTTTGGTGGGCGGCAGGCAATACAAGTCCCTGGAACAGGCAAGAAGTCTTTGGTGAGAGCAGGCAATACAAGTCTGTGGAACATTCGAGAGGTCTTTGGTGGGAGCAGGCAATACAAACGTGGAACAGGCAAGAGGTCTTTGGTGGGAGCAGGCAATACAAGTCCATGGAACAGGCGAGAGGTCTTTGGTGGGCGGCAGGTAATAAAAGTCCATGGAACAGGCGAGATGTCTTTGGTGGGCGGCAGGCAATACAAGTCCGTGGAACAGGCGAGAGGTCATTGGTGGGTGACAGGCAATAGAAGTCCATGGAACAGCGATTGGTCTTTGGTGGGCAGCAGGCAATACAAGTCCATGGAACAGGCAAGAGGTCTTTGGTGGGCAGCAGGCAATACAAATCCATGGAGCAGACGAGAGGTCTTTGGTGGGCGGCAGGAAATACAAGTCCATGGAACAGTCGAGAGGTCTTTGGTGGGCGGCAGGCAATACAAGTCCATGGAACAGACGAGAGGTCTTTGGTGGGCGGCAGGCAATACAAGTCCGTGGAACAGATGAGAGGTCTTTGGTGGGCGGCAGGCAATACAAGTCCATGGAACCGATGAGAGGTCTTTGGTGTTCTGCAGGCAATACAAGTCCATGGAACAGATGAGAGGTCTTTGGTGGGAGCAGGCAATACAAGTCCGGGGAACAGGTCAAGGGTCAAAACAATGAGATCAAATAAAGGAGAGTAGCAGGAACAAGGGACTAACAGGACTGCAGAACAAGCAGGAACAGCTTAAATCAATCACTTCAACTTGCAGCGCAGCAGTAAAGAGTGACTGAAGTTTATCAGAGCACAAGTCACATGACTGTGGGCACCTGGGAAACTGACAATATGTCTAGCCCCGTGTCAGATTTCAAAATTGAATATAAAAAAAATCAGTTTGCACCTTTTAAAAACAGATTTCAGTGCAGAATTCTGCTGAAGAAGCCTCCAGTGAACTCGGCCTCAAGTGACACAACAGAAAACAAATTGATTACTATGCAGGCCAGGGTTCGAATCCCTGAGAGTTCGGACACTTGTGTGTTTGACTTATTTATCTGAGAGTGTCTGCATGTGTTTTTTTCTAGGGAGATGAGCCAGAAGCAAAAAGAAGCAGCGGTGATCGAGAATTTGGTAGAACAGAAAAAAATAGAAAGGCACAATCTACTCCTGGATTGCAAAGTCCAAGATCATCAGATAATTCTTCTGACAGGATCATTGGATGATATTACTGAATTAGAGGTGAATGTTTATTATGAACAGGGTGCATCTTTCAACAGGGCATATAGTGTGTTTGGGTCGAGCAATAAAGAGTAACCATTCAGAGGTTTCCAGTCAAGGGTTTTCCAAAATACACACACATATATAATTATAAATAATCGCCTTAATATAGAAATATATGTTAAAGGAGAAGGAAAGCTTCCAAAGCATTTTATTAGCCACAATAGTACAAGCTATAACACATTTTATTAGCCACAATAGTACAAGCTATAACACTATATTTGTTTTGCAGAATGCTTTACCATACCCGAGTAAACAGCTCTAGAAGCTCTCTGTTTGTTTAGGATAGCAGCTGCCATATTAGCTTGTCATGTGACATTACTTCCTGCCTGAGTCTCTCCCTGCTCACTCATAGCTCTGAGCTCAGATTACAGCAGGTAGGGGGGGAGGAAGTTGGGAAAAAGGAGAGGGAGAGAGGAGCAAACTGAGCATGCTCACGCCCGGGGCAAGGAGGTTTAAGCTGAAAACAGGAAGTCTGATACAGAAGCCCATGAGTACACAATAGAAGGAAAGAAATGTGCTGTTTCTTTTGACAGAGGACTCAGAGCAGCATTACTTTGAGGTTTTACTGGTGTATTTACACAGAGCTTTCTTAATTTTAGCCTTTCCTTCTCCTTAAACCTTAGCCGTATAGTTAATTTGTATTTTACAGCTAGAAACAGAGACTGAAAGCACACAAGCCACTGCAGACATCTATGAAAGAGAGGGGAACATTCAGATAGACTATAGAGGTCTTCCGGATGATTTGAAGGTACGCTGATAACTTGTATCTACACTGTAGAATAATTGTCAGCCTCGACCGTCTTATGCTGAAAGGATATATCTTATGTGCCAAACAGAGTTTAAATGCAGACAAGGAGATATCTGCGGAACTTATGAAGCTGCGCCAGGAAGCCATTACACTTGAAAATACTCTACTGAAAACAGCCCCAAACCTAAAGGCCCTGGAAAAGCTACACAGCGTCAGAGATATGTTTCAGGAAACTGCAGATGGTAATTTCAGATCTACTTTTAATAATACAGACTGTTATTTGATTATCAAGCAATACTGGAATATAGCTCTGCAGCAAATTGTTTTAACTGTATACTCTCCTAGACAATGGAAAATTGTTTAATGAGGCCTTTTTGCAAATGACATTATTTTGTCCTATCATGTTCATGATAACAGCAGTCAACACTACTAATATGATGCGTAACACAAACACCTCCTGTTGCTCTGTTCAGCTTAATAGAAGAGTAACATCAAAAAATGCAATTGTTTAATGTAATACAAATTTAATGTAGTGTAGTAAAACTGCTGTGTTTGCTTCAGAAACACTACTATAGTTTATATAAACAAGCTGCTGTGTAGGTAACAATGGGGGCAGCCATTCAAGCACAGGATACACAGTAGATAACAGATAAGTACTACTATAGTTTATATAAACAAGCTGCTGGGTAGGTAGCAATGGGGGCAGCCATTCAAGCACAGGATACACAGTAGATAACAGATAAGAACTACTATAGTTTATATGAACAAGCTGCTGTGTAGCCATGGGGGCAGCCATTCAAGCACAAGATACACAGTAGATAACAGATAAGTACTACTATAGTTTATATAAACAAGCTGCTGTGTAGCCATGGGGGCAGCCATTCAAGCACAGGATACACAGTAGATAACAGATAAGTACTACTATAGTTTATATAAACAAGCTGCTGTGTAGCCATGGGGGCAGCCATTCAAGCACAGGATACACAGTAGATAACAGATAAGTACTACTATAGTTTATATAAACAAGCTGCTGTGTAGCCATTGGGGCAGCCATTCAAGCACAGGATACACAGTAGATAACAGATAAGTACTACTATAGTTTATATAAACAAGCTGCTGTGTAGCCATGGGGCAGCAATTCAAGCACAGGATACACAGTAGATAACAGATAAGTACTACTATAGTTTATATAAACAAGCTGCTGTGTAGCCATGGGGGCAGCCATTCAAGCACAGAACACACAGTAGATAACAGATAAGTATCTCCATACTTCTAGTCATTATTGAAGTCAGGTTATTTTTCCCCTCTAGCATTTGAAGCCAGCAGGAAGAAAGCCAAGCTGTGTAGACAGGAATTTGAGCAGGTGAAGAAAAAGAGATATGAGCTTTTTAACCGGTGTTTTGAACATGTGTCTGTAGCTATCGATCAGATCTACAAGAAGCTGTGCAGAAATCCCAGTGCCCAGGTTTGCATTATTTTCATTATCTTATAGTTATATCAGCAGCTCTAAAAGTACTAAAAAGTAGGGATGCACTGAATCCAGGATTCGGTTTGGGATTCGGCCTTTTTCAGCAGGATTCGGCTGAATCCTTCTGTCCGGCCGAACCGAATCCTAATTTGCATATGCAGATTAGGGACGGGGAGGGAAATCACGTGACTTTGTCACAAAACAAGGAAGTAAAAGGTGTTTTCCCCTTCCCAACCCTAATTTGCATATTCGGTGTTTGGCTGAAACTTTCATGAAAGATTCGGGGGTTCAACCGAATCCATAACAGTGGATTCGGTGCATCCCTACTAAAAAGTAACGGTTTTAATAAAATTGTTGCTTCACAGAGCAATCTTAGGGTAGTGACACACCAGGAGATTAATCGCTAGCGATAAATCGCTGCTTCTCTGGGCAACTAATCTCCTGCACTCTCCAGTAAGAAGCTTTCCCATAGGCAATAATGTGAATCGCTGGTGGTAAAACACACGTGTCGCTCCAGTCTCCCAAAATCGCTTGAAGTTTCCTCTTGTAGCAATTTTAGGAGACTGGAGCGACAAGTGTGTTTTACCACCAGCGATTCATCTCCTGGTGTGTCACTGCCCTAAAAGCTGTGAAAAAAAAAAGAAAATGGCTGGTTAATGGAGCAGGAACTCCCTCTTGTGGCCGAATCTCAAATATTTTCATTATACAGCTATGGGACCTGATATCCAGAATGCTTGGGTCCTGGGGGTTTTCTGGATAACGGATCTTTCCGTAATTTGGATCTTCATATCTCAAGTCTACTAGAAAATCATGTAAACGTTGAATAAACTCAATAGGCTGATTTTGCCTCCGATAAGGATTAATTAAATCTAGGGATGCACCGAATCCACTATTTTGGATTTGGCCGAACCCCCGAATCCTTTGCGAAAGATTTGGCCAAACCGAATCCGAAATTGCATATGAAAATTAGGGATGGGAAGGGGAACAATTTTTTACTTTCTTGTTTTGTGACAAAACATCATGCGATTTCCCTCCACACCAAAAAAGATTGCTCCTATTTATTGAAACTGTTACTTTTTAGTAGATATGCACCGAATCCACCATTTTGGATTTGGCTGAACCCCCGAATCCTTCATGAAAGATTCGGCCAAATACCGAATTTGCATATGCAAATTAGGGGTGGGAAGGGGAAAACACTTTTTACTTCCTTGTTCCGTGACAAAATGTCACGCGATTTCCCTCCCTGCCCTTAATTTGCATATTCCGTTCGGCCGGGCAGAAGGATTCGGCCGAATCCTGCTGAAAAATGCAGAATCCTGGCCAAATCCAGAACCGAATAGTGGATTCGGTGCATCCTTACTTATAGCTGAGTTGAGATCGAGAACAAGCTACTGTTTTATTATCACACAGAAAAAGGAAATCCTTTTAAAAATTTGTATTATTTGGATAAAATGAAGTCTATGGGAGACAGCCATGTCGTAATTCGGAACTTTCTGGATAATGGGTTTCCGGATAAAGGATCCTATACCTGAACAATTAAAATCGTTATAATGGTAAAGGGACAGTATACACTCTTTTTCAACATGAGCTGTTTAGTGTGTTTGTATTTTGTAGGGGAGTTTTTAGGTGTATAAGGCATCTTCATAACTGGGAGAAAATCATATGTAAATGTAGATTGCAATAGCTCGAGGACTTTATTTACTTTAGCCGACATTACCTTTATACTGTATATTTATTGCAACTTTTTGATCATCAAAATACCAGTAACCTTTAATATGAAAAAGACTTATTTCATTTATGCCTATATTTGTGACTGTATTGTTTCTTTTAGGGATGCAATGAATCCACTATTTTGGAACCCCCGAATCCTTTGCGTAATAATCGGCCTGAATACTGATCCGAATCCTAATTTGCATATAGAAATTAGGGATGGGAAGGGGAAAACTTTTTTTACTTCTTTGTTTTGTGACAAAAAGTCACGTGATTTCCCTCTCCACCCCTTATTTAAATATGCAAATTCGAATTCTGTTCAGCCCGGCAGAAGGATTCGGACGAATCCTGCTGAAAAAGGCCAAATCCCGAACCAAATCCTGGATAAGGTGCATCCCTAATTTCTTTGAATCCTCATTTCTGGGGTATGATAGCAACAATAACTAATGAAGAGGAGTATCAAACTGCCTATTGCATACATATATTGGTGTGATATTTGTCCCTTTATCTGTTTTTCATGAACAGGGTATTTGGAATATACAATTCGTTGACTTGAATTTTTTTATATTTTATTTTGAAATCTGACATGAGGCTAGACATATTGTCAGTTTCCCAGCTGCCCTCAGTCATGTGACTTATGCTCTGATAAACTTTGGTCACTCTTTACTGCAAGTTAGAGTTTTATCATCCTCTCCCCTTTCCCCCCAGCAGCCTTACAACAGAACAATGGGAAGGTAACCAGATAGCAGCTCCCTAACACAAGATAACAGCTGCCTGGTAGATCTAAGAACAACACTCAATAGTAAAATCCAGGTCCCACTGAGACACATTCAGTTACATTGAGTAGGAGAAACAACAGGCTGCCAGAAAGCAGTTCCATCCTAAAGTGCTGGCTCTTTCTGAAAGCACATGACCAGGCAAAATGACCTGAGATGCACCTACACACCAATATTACAACTAAATACACTTGCTGCTTCAGGAATGACATTTTATATTGTACAGTGAATTATTTGCAGTGTAAACAGTGTCATTTAGAAATAAAAATCACGTGAGAATCCCTTGAAGAAAATCGAATGACCATACTGCAACTCGTGATCTCTTTGTTCTAATACCTGCGCGGTTAGTAATATCATTGTAATTTGTGGCAGTAATGTAGATTGCCAACTTTTATTTCCAGGCATTTCTGAGTCCTGAAAATCCAGAAGAACCTTACCTCGAGGGAATTGGTTATAACTGTTTAGCCCCCGGAAAACGTTTTATGTCCATGGACAATTTATCAGGGGGAGAAAAGTCTGTGGCCGCTTTGGCTCTACTATTTGCCATACACAGGTGAGAGACATGTATAAGCCACCATCTGCTGTAATTATGCTCCAAGTGCATCAAGGTTGCTGCATTGTTATAGCATGCATTTAGATCTATATATGAATTAAAATTGAATGAATATAATTGCTCGCATTTGGACCTCAATGCACCTGACCCCCCAGTAGTTTGAAAGTCTTCTTTCCCTGTTGGTGTGCCTTCTACTATTTCCCTTTCTTATATCTCTTCATCTTTGTCAGTTCCCTCTATCGTCACCTTTTCTCCAGTACTTAGAAGGCAACAGCTTCTCCCTCCATAATTCTAAAAATACCCCAAACTGGTAGGCCAGCATTCATCTTTTGAAATTCAGATAGTATATAACTAAAGGACAACCATATTCATTCATACAATTTTGGTTCGGTTTACAGTTTTCGACCAGCACCTTTCTTCATTTTAGATGAAGTAGATGCAGCTTTGGACAACACAAATATCGCAAAGGTAAGTTATTGTCTGCATGAGAAACACTGGCATAACAGGCACCCTTGGCAGCAAATAAATGCACACATCAGATATATAGAACCATTGGTATAACAGTCACCCTGTTATAGTTTCAGGGGTACACAGGGTACAAATAAGCAATCACCCCAAATCTCCCCCTAACTGGCCTTCAGGCTGGGGCCCCTTATCTCATAACAAGGTTACAGATATATAGAAACATTGGGGTGTCACCCTGCTAAAGTTCCAGGGGTACCCAGGGTACAAATAAGCACTCACCCCAAATCTTCCCCTAACTGGCCTTTAGACTGGGCCCCCTTAGCTCATAACAAGGTTACAGATATATAGAAACATTGGGGTGTCACCCTGCTATAGTTCCAGGGGTACCCAGGGTACAAATAAACACTCACCCCAAATCTCCCCCTTACTGACCTTCAGACTGGGCCCCCTTAGCTCATAACAAGGTTACAGATATATAGAAACATTGGGGTGTCACCCTGCTATAGTTCCAGGGGTACCCAGGGTACAAATAAGCACTCACCCCAAATCTCCCCCTAACTGGCCTTCAGGCTGGGCCTCTGTAGCCCATAATAAGGTTACAGATATATAGAAATGGTGGTGGTAGTCACAGGGTATGGGGACATGTGAAATGATACACAATTGAGGTTCAGACAACAGCATTGGGGCACAGGCCAGTCTTATCCATAGGACCTGGACCAGGCAGTGTTTAATTCTCTGGGACAGCTGCAATAGAACCTTGTATTTGTTGCCTTCGGCATGTTTTTACATTTACCTTGTATGGTTGTTTCTCAGATCTTTATGACAGTTTGTAGGCTTCTGACTGCTCAGAAAAGCTGGGTTCTTTTTCTAGGTGACAAGCTACATCAAAGAGGAATCAAGGGAGCAGTTTCAGGTGGTGGTGATTTCTCTAAAGGAAGAGTTTTATTCTAGAGCTGATGCATTAATCGGTGTCTGTGCAGAGGTATGTGAAGTTGAATAGTAACAGAATTAAATAAATCCATGATGAGTTAGATGGGAGATTGCAGCAGCATTTAAATGCTGGGAGAAGGTCATAAGTTGGATCATGAGTGGACTTGTTTAGAACTGGTTTCCAGCACTGCATCCATCACCCGCAGCAGGAATTGACAGTATGTCCAGTCTGACAGATATCTAAATAAACCTGAATCAGATAATGATCAGGAATTCAAAGTACAGAAGGGACGAAAGCTCCCAGTGGCCTCAAAGCAGGTGCTTATTTGTTACTTTAATTCTGAATGTTGCTCACGGGTTCAAATTGTTGGGGATCCCAGGTATAGACATTTAGCATCACACAGCAAGCTATGAAGAAGACTAGTGTGACTGTATATCCCGTAAACACAAGCAAAATGTAGCTGATTCTATATTTGTATGTATCCACAATACAAATACACAATGCTATGATCCTGCTCTCTCCTAGCAAGAAGAATCCATTTCGAGTAAAGTGCTGACCCTGGACCTGACTGTGTATAAAGAGGAGGAAGAGGGTGCCAGAAGGGGTTAGAACTGCTTCACCTTTCTATGATTACAAGCAGGGATATATATATTTAAAGTCTCCCTGTTGTCCTTTTACCTGAGTATATTAGGTATAGTTTTTTTTTTTTTCAACCGTTATATAAGTAAAAGCACTTAAATGTTACTATTTTATTGTTGAATGCTACTCACTTGCCCCTGATAAAATGGGCATCTGGTTTTGGCCTGTGTTGAAGCTACTGCAGCTTTCCTGAATCAAAGGAACTGTAATCGATGTTACTGTTCCTTTAAGGCTATGTTACAGTTTAATTTTTCATTGAGAAGCATAAAAATTCCCATGAAAGGGTAAAAGACACAGCGGCGGCACATTTGCATATTTAACAGAAGTGCATAGAGAGATTTGCAGTGCGCTGAATTTATTTAGCTTCATTTGACTGTTTAGGTTCACAGTAATCTATTTTTTCTGGCATTAAAGTTACATGAGAACTGAGTTGGATTGTCTTTTCTCCTTCAGTGTTTAAGCCATCGTAAAAATTGCATGCAAGTTTCCATATACAGGTATAGGAAACCGAAGCTCTGAATTACGGAATCGCCACCTCCCATAGATTCCATTTTATCCAAATAATCAACATTTTCAAAAATGATTTCCTTTTTCTGTGTAATATTAAAACAGTCGCTTTTACTTGATCCCAACTAAGATATAATTAATCCTTATTGGAAGCAAAACCAGCCTATTGGCTTTATTTAAAGTATTTTATAGTAGACGTAAGGTATGAAGATCCAAATTACAGAAAGATCCATTATCCGGAAAGCTCCAGGTCCTGAGCCTTATATGATTTTCTAGTAGACTTAAGGTATGAAGATCCAAATTACAGAAAGATCCATTATCCGGAAAGCTCCAGGTCCTGAGCCTTATATGATTTTCTAGTAGACTTAAGGTATGAAGATCCAAATTACAGAAAGATCAATTATCGAGAAAACCCCAGGTCCCAAGCATTCTGGATAACAGGTCCCATACCTGTACTTGATCCCAACTAAGATATAATTAATCCTTATTGGAAGCAAAACCAGCCTATTGGCTTTATTTAAAGTATTTTATAGTAGACGTAAGGTATGAAGATCCAAATTATGGAAGGATCCATATCCAGAAGACCCCAGGTCCTGAGCATTCTGTATAGCAGGTCCCATACCTGTACATGAATCTTTTAGAATTCTTCCTAATGGTGACCCCAAACAGTGGCTTAACTATAGAGATGACAGACCCTAGGACTGTGGGGGGAACAGGGGCCTGTGAGGGGTTGCAGGTGACTCGTGAAGCAAATGAAATCTCATGTGACCCCCCCACCTGCAGGGGGACCTGAGCCCCCAAAGTTCTGCCATTAATTGCAACTGGTAAGTAGGAAATTGCTATGTGTGATATATTGGGATGGTTTATCTTATTATAGGCCTGTAAGCTTCATTCTATGGCAGAGATTTCCCGACTCAAAGCAGGAGAAGGCTGCCCCAGGCTGAATAGCAATTTGGGGTGAAAGGTAAATTGTTGTTCTTAAAGAATCAAGAGCAAGCCTTTGTAATTATTTTAAAGGATAAGTAAACCTTAAAAATAAGTGAATAAAATTGATGAGGGGGCTATTTTAAGCACATTTGTAATTTACAGTCATTATTTATTTTGTTTTGATTCCAAGATATTAAGGGATACATGGTGCTGTTAATATGAATGAATTTTGTTACAACAGCGCCACCTGCTGGTCAGTTTCCCACCAGTCTGACCAGCACGTAGTCAAGGAAGTTGTCAGGAGAAAGAAAGAGGCTGATGTTCTTCTGCTTAGGAATAAAATTAGAAACCTTTCTCACATCTTTCATAAGCAGAAGAACATCAGCCTCTTTCTTTCTCCTGACAACTTTCCTTGACTACTTGCTGGTCAGACTGGTGGGAAAATGAGCCACTTTATTCATCATCGGCTACATGATGAGGGCGATTTTAAAATACACAGTGTGTCCCCTTTCATAATATTGCTGGAGCTAAGGTGAGCCCCAAAAGTTGGGTCTGAAAAACGTCTTGTCTTACGAACAATGGTACAATCGCATTTTCATATGTCATGGCCTTGTGAGTGTGCAAAAGACTTGTGAACGCAACATGACTAGTCCAAGGGAATTATTGTTTTTATTATACATGCAAATATTCAAAAATATGGGGACAACATATTTAGCCTTCAGCATGTACAGTATACTATTTAAATGCAATTTGCAAGATGTGTTGCTGGTCAGTGCAGTCTGTCCTTAAAGGGTTTGTCCACCTTTAAATTAACTGTTAGTAGGATGTAGAGAGGGATATTCTGAGACAATTTGCAACTGGTCCTCATTTTTTATTATTTGTTGGTTTTGAGTTGTTTAGCTTTTTATTCAGCAGCTCTCGAGTTTGCAATTTGGTTGCTGGGGTGCAAATTACTAGGGATGCATCGAATCCACTATTTTGGATTTGGCAAACCCCCGAATCCTTCGCGAAAGATTCAGCCCAATACCAAACCGAATTCAAATCCTAATTTATATGCAAATTAGGGGTGGGAAGGGGTTTTGTGACAAAAAGTCACGCGATTTCCCTCCCAGCCCCTAATTTGCATACAAATATGATTGTTTACAAATTACGATTCGGTTTGGCCGGGCAGAAGGATTCGCCCGAATCCTGCTGAAAATGGCTGAATCCCGAACCGAATCCTGGATTTGGTGCATCCCTACAAATTCCCCTAGCAACCATGCATTGATCTGAATAAAAAAACTGGAATATGAATAGAAGAGGCCTGAATAGATGAGTAATTAAAAGTAGCAATAACAATACATTTGTAGCCATACAGAGTATTTGTTTTTAGATGGGGTCAGTGACCCCCATTCGTAAGCTGGAAAGGATCAGAAGAAGACAGCAAATAATTCAAAAAAAGATACAAAATAAACAATGAAGACTAATTGAAAAGTTTCCAAGGATTGGCCATTCTTAAACATATTAAAAGTTAGTTCAATGGTGGACCTCCACTTTAAAGGAGAGCTAAAGCCTAACTAAAGAAGTAGGTAGAAATGTTGTACATGATGTTTTGTGTTTCTGTACCAGCCCAAGGCAACCACAGCCCTTTAGCAGTAAAGATCTGTGTCTCCAAAGATGCCCCAGTAGCTCCCCATCTTCTTTTCTGCTGATTCACTGATTCACATGCTCTGTGCTGCCGTCACTTACTGAGCTTAGGGAGCCACTCACAATATACAGTACACATAGAATAGAAATGTCACAATATAAGGCTGATTAGTAATTAATACACATAATTACTACATGGCAGCACAGAAACCAGTGCAATTAGCATCAGAATTGAATAATCAGCAAACCTGTAGCATCATCTTATATTACAGCCAGGGAAGCTCATTTTCTGCTGGATAATTAGTGACGAGCCCTAAGCTTAGCTTCTCAACAGCCAATCAGAGCCCACTGAGCATGTGAGTGTCACAGACACTTTCCAAGATGGTGACCCCCTGTGACAAGTTTGAAGTCCTGGATCATTGCTGCTATTGACGGGCTCAAACTTTAGCCTTGTGCAATAAGTTCACTATAGAAAATAGGCCATTTTAAGCCACATTCATTTTTAGGGTTTAGTTACTCTTTTAAACGCTCGAGGCCTATTATATTCGTGGGCTTATGAGTCCGAGAAGTAGAAAAGTTCAGGGCTGTCATGGCCTAGGCTGTGTTTGCATGTCCAAGCAATCCTTACTCTCTGAAGTGAACAGGTTTGGGGCTCTGCTGACAACTACAACAGCCATAAATCCAAGGAGGAGCAGAAAGACTGATACTGACAACAGTACAGTGATGATCACCATTCCACCAGAGTGACCTGATAGTCCAAGGTCCACGGCATCCAAACATCTTACTGAAAAACAGAGACAGAAAATCTTTTATGATGTCAGACAGCAGCTGTCCTGCACCCTGTTATTGGACTACAGCTTCCATACAGCAATTTATCAGTCCAGTTTTTAATGCAACGCCCCCTATGGAGCGAAATGCTTTTATTATTACCCAACACAGAAAACTTTTGGACCCCTGAGTTTCATTGAGTTGGGTGTCTCTTGTCTTGTCGTCACAAAACCGCGCCCATGATACGGTTGTCATCTGGTCTGGTATTTGTTTTTAATAGGGAAAAAAGTGAAATATATAGGAAGGCCGGTATTTTTTCCCAGAAAAGGTGGCAACCCTAGCCACTGAACGAGCGCCATAGCAGACACTACACTGCAGCATTCTCGCGTTCCCAGCCATGATAACACGAGTCAAGGTGGCCATAGGTGCAAAGATCCGCTAGTTTGGCCATTAACAAACATGGCTATATCAGGGGTAATCTGATTGTTTGGCCAAATGATCCGATTACGATGTGCCGTGGGGATCGGTCGGGTCAAAATCAAACCTGACCAAACGACCGATCTCCGCCGGACGAAAGATGGCACACGCCACACACAATACAATCCTTGATTCGTACAATAGGATCTGTGTGTCTATGGCCACCTTTAGTGAGCAGGAAGGCATATCAAGTCTGGTGCATTACCAGGGAGCATATTACGACGCAGCAGCACTACTGAGGGTGAGCGCGCAACACTACTATAAGATCTTCATTAATCAAGCCACAATATGGAGAAGGCTGATTCCCTTACCGAACTCAGGGCTGAGATTCAGGCCTCAAAAAGACCCAAAAAACCTGATAAATGACCGAAGTGCAAGGAAATCAGAGAGGAACTTTTGTTCAGATTGCAAATCTAACAATTATAAGTCTGACACACTGAAGGCATCCGTATTATCCCCACAACCCATTTTTTTCTGTGGAGGGTTCTACTCCAAATACCCCACCTAGACCAGCCACACCACTACCACCAAGTACTCCTCAAACAGGCACAACGGACAACCTCACATCCATGCCCTGGAACCACCCCCTACCCAAGTGCCACCACAATTTGAGGAATTGTTTTGCAGTGGATCATGAACACCCACCCCCCATAGCAGGTGGGAGTCAGACACAGACGGGTAGATCAACAAAGAAACGTAAGGCTATGCTTGCACTAGCTTTTCCTTCAGACTCAGAGGAGGGGTTGGCGTCAGATAAAGATGGTACTCCCATCCCAGACATTGATACCTCTGACCATTTACTGTGAAACACAGATTCAGAGGATGACCATCCCTCTACAACTAATTCTGAAGTGTCTAAAAGACTACTTAGGAGATGATGGAGACACTGGAATTAAAGGATGAGACGGTAACCCCTCTCAGTTCAGAACAATTTCTTAGACCAAGAACCACAGAAGCTTACAACAAAATCTAAACATTTCTCAGACAACAAATAGAGTCTCAAATGGTGGCTGGTTCCGGACAACCTCAACAAGGGCAGGAGCTGAGCTCCCACTCACTGGGAGATAGTGACCACAGAGGTCAGCCTTACAGGCTAGGGCGCAGTCTACAGCAATCACACACTACAGGGCAAGTGGACAACAGGAGAGGACAAGCTACCCATCAACGTCCTGGAACTCAGGGTGATCGCCCTTGCACGGGAGGGCTGGTCAACAGTCCTAAGATCCCACTCGGTCAGCGTACAATCCGACAACGCCACATCGGTTGCATATGTCAACAAGTAGGGAGGAACAGGCAGCAGGTCAGCCATGCAAGAAGTCACACGTATCCTAAGATGGGCAGAGCAGACCGTACCCAATCTGTCAGCGGTGTTCATACCAGGAGTACAGAACTAGGAGGCAGACTATCTAAGCAGAATGACAGTACACCAGGGAGAATGATCACTAAACTACGAGGTGTTCCACCAATTTGCACAGATGGCGCACCCCGATCCACTTCGATCCTCATAGCACCCGACTGGCCAAACCGGGTGTGGTACACAGATCTAGTCCAGCTATCTATACCCAAACCCTGGCAATTGCCTCTCCATCCTGACTTGCTCACTCAGGGACCCCTCAATTTCCCCAACTTGCCTCTTCTCCACTGGCGCTGACTGCCTTAGTATTACAAGTTAAACATTTTTGTTTCACAACCAGCCGCGTTTGGTCAAAAGGTTCTTCAGACTGCAGTAGCACAGTGAGCATGCACATTATGCTCCGCATCCTAGGGTCATATCCACCCTGAGAGAGGGACATATTTTGGACGTCCCCTAACATCTGCACTAACAGGAGGGCTGACTAGAGAAAAGGAGATTTTGTACTCACCGGAAAATCCTTTTCGCGTAGGCCTGAACTGTCAGTGCAGTAAGTCCCACCCAGGCTTATTTAGGATGGGCATCGGGACCTCTTCTGTCACTATCATTTCTACCTGTTGTCTCTTGGTCTTCTTTCTACCTATACTGTCTCCACTGATTAAGCTTTCTAAAAGAACTAAGGTGAAGAGGTGGAGCCAGACCTTATATATACAAGGGGAGGGACCAGGAAACAACATTTTTCTGTCCTGCCTCCAAAGTTGAAGGATGACAAAACCCCTTAATGTCTGCATGACAGTTCTGGCCTACAAGAAAAGGATTTTCCAGGGAGTACAAAATCTCCTTAGCCAGAATACTACTTCCTGCTTTGCAGCTCTCTTGGCTTCCACTGATTGGCTCTAGTTGAATTTCCCAACACCCTTAGGATGACAGAATCATTCAACCCTTCCAAGAAACAGATTCTGGGACTTAAAGTCCCTCTGCTTTCCAGAGATTCTGAGCGCTGGCCACCATGGAGGAGGAGATGTGGTTAGCAGGGCCCAGAAGCTTTAGAAGGTAGAGGAAGTTAAAGTGTTGTTCATTCCATACAGTAATGTGTATATGTGTGAGTGTGCTCAGACGCACCTTGTCTAGTTGTCCTGGGTTCCGACCAGCCCGTGTATGCCCTTGGAGTGTCTGTTTCATCCAAAATGATAAAGTTCACCCTATAAAACAAAGAAGACAAATAATTTTCATCATTGCAGCTGTATAATGTATCTCTTCGGACTTTCACCTATATCTACTGACGTAGAGAGCTATTGGTTAGTAATATCTGATCACTGCCCTCCCAACTGGCTATGACCTAAATTGTACTCACCAATAAGAGGTTCCTGGTTGTAGAAACTGGTTGCAGAAAGGTCCACTGACTTCCGTGCAGTTTTCCGTTCCCACCTGGTAGCCCAGATCTCTCATGCTGTTCATTTTCACTGGCTCTAAATCTCTCCGGAGTCGGCACTGTGGGACCTTCATTTGCCCTGTGTAGTAGACTGGGGCCGTGGGGTCCGTTTTCAGAGATTTAATGCTGTCTGTGTCTACCATGCCTGAAGGAACAATGCAACAAAATAATGGGTATTAGAATCAATACCACCAATTGTCTGTGGGAAATAGTAATGTAGATATTTCCTAGATTACCACCTTAATCACACAATTCGGAGGCCTTTGCTTGCGAATCGAACCAGCTGTAACTTTCACTTGACAGATATGGGGTAAGTTACCACCTTTCTTAAAATACCTACAAACTCAGAGTTATGGGCTGCCTCTGTTAAAGGGATACTGTCATGGCTTTTTTCAAAATGCATTAGTTAATAGTGCTGCTCCAGCAGAATTCTGCACTGAAATCCGTTTCTCAAAAGAGCAAACAGATTTTTTTTTTTATATTTAATTTTGAAATCTGACATGGGGCTAGACATATTGTCAGTTTTCCAGCTGCCCCCAGTCATGTGACTTGTGCTCTTTACTGCACGTTAGAGATATATAACCCCTCCCCCCCCAGCAGCCCATCAGCAGATAAAACGACATCATAAAAAGTGTTGCTGTAAATAATCTTACATGTTGGATTCCTGTTTGCAACAGCCACTTTGAGGGTGCTTGGCACGTACCCCACGGCGTTGATACAGCTGGGCACATTCACCATGAACGATTGGCTCAGGACTGCCCCCAGAACATCGTCCGTGTTTGTGAAGAACTGGAAATCTGAGGATGATGGAAAGGAGCAGAGTTGTACAGTTGTACGTTTCCTTTCTTAATTTATTTAGTGTATAACTTCTGGGAGTTCAGCACTTTATGTAGCCCAAGAGTCCAGTTTTTTTCCCTGTCTCAGGCACATATACAGTATATTCTGTTATTATTATTATTATATATACACATTATATAGTGAATAAAGTACCCCCTCTTGTAAAACATAAGGATATTATAAGTCACAGAAGAGTTATACAACTCATGGAACTCCAAGGTCACTTCTAATATCCTCATATTTTAAAAAAAGGGGGTACCTATTATTTATTATAATACACAAGCTTCAGTGAGTCATGTGACAGTAATGACATCACTATACTCTGATTATAACCAATGACATCACTAAGCACCGTATATATAGTGAATAAAGTACCCCCTATTGTAAAATATAAGGATATTATAAGTCACAGGAGTTTTTTTATACAGGTCACGGAACTCCGAGGTTACTTCCAATATTCTCATCTTTTGCAACAAGGGTACTTTATTTATTATAATACACAAGTTTCCGTGACTCATGTGACAGAAATGACATCACTACTCATCATTTATAACTGATGACATCACTATTATAAAGATATCATTTACAGGATATTCATGGCTTTTGTGTATTAAATAGTGAATAAAGTACCCCCTCTTGTAAATTATAAGGCTATTATAAGTTACCGAGGAGTTTCACGGCCATATAAAAACATGAGACAGAAGGCTGAATGTATTTATACAGGTCATGGAACTCTGAGGTAACTTCTAATATCCTCATATTTTGCAACTGGGGGTACTTTATTTATTATAATACACAAGTTTCAGTGAGTCATGCGACAGAAATGACATCACGACTCACTGTTTATAACTGATGACATCAGAACTCACAGTTTATAAGGATATAATTCACGAGATATTCATGGCTTTTGTGTATTGTGTATTATATATTTAAATTATATCCTTATAAATGGTGAGTTCTGATGTCATCAGTTATAAACGGTGAGTTCTGATGTCATTTCTCTCACATGACTCACTGAAACTTGTGTATTATAATAAATAAAGTACCCCCAGTTGCAAAATATAAGGATATTAGAAGTTGCCTTCGGCCTCATGTTTTTATATGGTCATGAAACTCCTCGGTAACTTATAATATACAAAAAATAGCACCAGTTTTAAATCCCTTTCATTGTTTTAGAAACCTTTAGAAAGGTTAAAAATTAGACTAACACTTCAGTATTAGAAGAATGGTGACACAGAAGATATAAAGTAATTGGAAAAAGTCTTTATATCTGGTGAACTATCTGAAACCAACTGAACTGAAAAAAGTGTTGGAAGGTGAACAGCCCCTTTAAGTCTACTAGAAAATTATGTAAACATTAAATAAACCCAATAGGCTGGTTCTGCTTCCAATAAGGATTAATTATATCTTAGTTGGGATCAAGTACAGGTATGGGACCTGTTATCCAGAATGCTCGGGACCTGGGGTTTTCTGGATAATGGATCTTTCCATAATTTGGATCTTCATACCTTAAGTCTACTAGAAAATCATGTAAACATGAAATAAATCCAATAATCTGGTTTTGCCTCCAATAAGGATTAATTATATCTTAGTTGGGATCAAGTACAAGCTACAGTTTTATTATTACACAGAAACAGGAAATTATTGTTTAAAATTTGAATTATTTGGATAAAATGGAGACTATGGGAGACGGCCTTTCTGTAATTCAGAGCTTTCGGGATGACAGGTTTCCGGATAATGGATCCCATACCTGTATCTTGTGCAAAGGACACAGGAGTCACCTTAAAATTATCAATCAGATTTGTTTTTGGGGAAGCAGGCCCTGTAGCTGCTGTGTGGCACAAGAAAGTTATACGGGGGTTCATTGGAGATTGAGGAGTAGTATTTTTGCCAAACAGGTGATAAATCCAAAGTTTTGGGAAGGACACCACCAAATGATATTGCTGTCAGTTATACAAGTACATTGCATGTATTTGCTACAAGACCAGAATTCCTCTGATGTATTAGGGATTTCCTGGAATTCTACCACCCTCTCACCTGACTTTGTCACTCTCTACCACCCCTCCCCAAAGAACATGTTGGTACTTACTAGATTGGTTCAGGTCGGAAAATCGTAAAGCGTGACCCCTTTGTAGGCTGACAAGGGCACAGATTAATAGCAGCGGAGTCATGGTGTTCCTTCTACTGTGAGGAGTTGTCAGGTTTGGGGAAAGGATTTTCTTATCCCAGAGAAGGACAATGGCAGGAGGAGCAGCCACTTTTTTTTTTAGATTCAAATTGGGGTACTGGCCCGTCCAATTGGAAATAAGCAAAGCAGCGGTGTACAGTGATGCTAATGTGTAAGGCATATCCTCTACCCAAAAAATGTTTATTGCACGATGATTCAAAGTCACTTGTAGGAATGAATAACAATGTTCATTGGGGAACTATCGCAAAAGTGAAAATTAAATATAAGCTTCAGCATACTGAAATAAGACACTTTCTAAATACAGTCAATTAAAAATGATGTACCGTTTCTGAAATAATCACGTTTATCGTCAATATCCTTCTCTCAGCATCCGTTTCTCTTCATTCTGTCAGCAGTTGGGTGTCAGATGAATGATCCAATATATCTTATAGGTGGGCTCCTTTTGCTTAGAAGATGCATTAGAGTTCACTCTATTAAACTCACCAGACATCATGTCTCACTACATGCATGATTTGTGCAAAGGGCAGTAGAAGATGTAGTAGAGCTCACTCTATTAAAATCACCAGACATCATGTCTCTCTACATGCAGAATTTGTGCAAAAGGCAGTAGAAGATGTAGTAGAGCTCACTCTATTAAAATCACCAGACATCATGTCTCTCTACATGCAGAATTTGTGCAAAAGGCAGTAGAAGATGTAGTAGAGCTCACTCTATTAAACTCACCAGACATCATGTCTCTCTACATGCAGAATTTGTGCAAAAGGCAGTAGAAGATGTAGTAGAGCTCACTCTATTAAAATCACAAGACATCATGTCTCTCTACATGCAGAATTTGTGCAAAAGGTAGTAGAATATTTAGTAGAGCTCACTCTATTAAACTCACCAGACATCATGTCTCTCTACATGCAGAATTTGTGCAAAAGGTAGTAGAATATTTAGTAGAGCTCACTCTATTAAACTCACCAGACATCATGTCTCTCTACATGCAGAATTTGTGAAAAAGGCAGTAGAACATGTAGTAGAGCTCACTCTATTAATATCACCAGACATTATGTCTCTCTACATGCAAAATTTGTGCAAAAGGCAGTTATTTTGTTAGATTCTGTTTGTACTGGAATCAGTTATTTGAGTGAGCTCTTATTCATCTGCTAGGAAAGGAGTCCCCCTATAAGATATATTGGATCATTCATCTGACACCCAACTGCTGCATGAAGAGAAACAGATGCTGAGAGAGGAATAGTGAAGATAAACTTGATTATTTCAGAAACAATGCAGAATATTTAATTGATTGTATTTAGAAAGTTTCTTACTTCAGTATGAGGAAGCTTAGTTCCCCTTTAAAGTTATTTATACACATAACTGCAGCTGTATCTGGCTGTTTACATTCTCTGCACTACTGATAAAAACAGGCAGCCCGTGGCTTCACTAGATATTACTGGGCCCCACAGCAATTTCAAAAGCCAAAACATTGGCTAAGTTGACCAGTTCTACCCAGATATATTGAAGTTGCCCATTAATTAATAATAATAATAATAATAATTTATTTAAAAAATCTAATTTTTACAACTTGGATGAATTAGATCAACCCGAAAACTTGAATCAAATTCTATTTTAATTTAAAAAAACACGATTCATGAAAAAACTCGAATGTCAGGAAGGCTGCAAACAACTTCAAATTGATCCCTGGACTAGAGTCCTGTGTGGAACCAATTTCTAAGACCCGACCTGGACCCACAACTGCCTTATCCGCAACCCGCCGACCACCATCAAACAGGAAGTGATGTTGCTGCAAACCGGAAGTGACATCATCAAAAGTGGGCGAGGACAGAAACAAGTTTTGTAGAACTTTAAAAGGAGTAAAATATAGACAGTATTAAATAAGACATGAGATTTAGATGAGACCCGCAGACCAGCTTCTATACCGGCACCTGAAAATCCTCCCCTCATTCCGCAGGGTGCCCGCTTTTTTACGGGTTACCCGCGGGTACCTGTCCCGCTGCAGGACTCTACCCTGGACCTCTCCCGTTGACTTAAACAACAATTCGGCAGGTTTTAGGTAGCGAATAGTCGACTTTGAGTTCTTAAATGGACATAGTATGATAAATCTCGAAAATCGAATTTGAATTTTTTTAAAAACTTGAACTGAATTTCAATTACTCAGAATTTCACAGTTTTCACCATAAAAATTTTTTGAAAATTCAACCCTTTATAAATCTGTTAGCCTTTTTACTGTTTTTGAATTTGCTATGAAACCATAATGGAAAACTAAGTCAGGTTACTTCATTAACGGTCAATCGTAAATGCTAAATCCGGGAACAACTTACACTCACGTGAGTGCAGGCAAAAGCCCGTGTATAAGTATAGGCACTGAGTTTCTCTTTATTGTCCTGCACCTCTCACTGCTTTTGTTCCTTCTTTTCCTGTTCCCAGGGGATATAATAGAAACGACGCGCTCTATTGTTCCGTCGCAGAGGAAGAGGATGGCTTCTCATTATACATACAGTATAGACTGGAAGGAATTGAATTGTAGGAAGGTGTCTCAGGATGTGCAAAGAATGCAGGTAGGTGGCAAACTAATAGAGTATCTCATGGGATACGGTACATTTACATTTTAGTTTTTATGTGCAACGTGCTGAGATTTATTATCTAAGGCTTATAGTGATTGCTACAGTCACAGGGAACCACTGGTCTAAACCCTCTAGTTGCCTCCTTCTCTTATGTCTTGGTACGAAACTAATTGAAATCATAAACATTCACATATTTGAATTGACAAAAAAGTGTGATATTTACATCAGTTAGAAATCCTGTTGGGACCATTATACCCCTGCCCCCCCCAAAACCTTGGGATAATGATCTGTATCTCACACATATATTGATATTGTACATCAGTCAGGAACCCCACTGTCCCCTCTATACTCCTCCTGCACCCCCAAACCTTGGGATAATGATCTGTATCTCACACATATATTGATATTGTACATCAGTCATGAACCCCACTGTCCCTTTATACTCCTGCACCCCCAAACCTTGGGATAATGATCTGTATCTCACACATATATTGATATTGTACATCAGTCATGAACCCCACTGTCCCTTTATACTCCTGCACCCCCAAACCTTGGGATAATGATCTGTATCTCACACACATATTGATATTGTACATCAGTCATGAACCCCACTGTCCCTTTATACTCCTGCACCCCCAAACCTTGGGATAATGATTTGTATCTCACACATATTGATATTGTATATCAGTCAGGAACCCCACTGTCCCTCTATACTCCTGCACCCCCAAACCTTGGGACAATGATCTGTATCTCACACATATTGATATTGTACATCAGTCAGGAACCCCACTGTCCCCTCTATACTCCTATACCCCCAAACCTTGGGATAATGATCTGTATCTCACACATATAGTGATATTGTACATCACTCAGGAACCCCACTGTCCCTCTATACTCCTGCACCCCCAAACCTTGGGATAATGATCTGTATCTCACACATATATTGATATTGTACATCAGTCATGAACCCCACTGTCCCCTCTATACTCCTGCACCCCCAAACCTTGGGATAATAATCTGTATCTCACACATATATTGATATTGTACATCAGTCAGGAACCCCACTGTCCCTCTATACTCCTGCACCCCCAAACCTTTGGGATAATGATCTGTATCTCACACACATATTGATATTGTACATCAGTCAGGAACCCCACTGTCCCTCTATACTCCTGCACCCCCAAACCTTGGGATAATGATCTGTATCTCACACATATATTGATATTGTACATCAGTCAGGAACCCCACTGTCCCTCTATACTCCTGCACCCCCAAACCTTGGGATAATGATCTGTATCTCACACATATAGTGATATTGTACATCAGTCAGGAACCCCACTGTCCCCTCTATACTCCTGCACCCCCAAACCTTGGGATAATGCTCTGTATCTCACACATATAGTGATATTGTACATCAGTCAGGAACCTTACTGGGACCCATCCTCCAAAACCTTGATTTGAAGCTGTTGTGTACAGAGCTGGTAAACATGACAAAGCATACATTTGCCCTATGAACGTAGAAGCCTGCCAGGATAAACAACATTTTAGGTTTCAGTTGTCCTTTAAATAAGCTTATCTTCATCTCACACTTTCCAGAGCTTTAGTAAACATAACTGAAAATGCAAAACACAGTCTCAGGTTTAAGGAGGAAAAATAAAATAAACCTGTAAAATCCAGCCAAATACAAGTTGAACCACATTCCTTGGTTTGCTACTGAATTCAACTGCTGACAGGTCACTTGATGCTGTGTGAATTTGCTGTGAGCCACTAGCAAAATGACTATATATATATATATATATATATATATATATATAGTGAATAAAGAACCCCCTCTTGTAAAATATAAGGATAGAAAAGGTCATGGAGATGACTTCTAATATCCTCATTAAACAGTCATATGAAAAAGTTTGGGAACCCCTCTCAGTCTGCATAATTATTGACTCCACTTTCAACAAACAAGATAACAGTGGTATGTCTTTCATTTCCCAGGAACATCTGAGTACTGGGGTGTTTTCTGAACAAAGATTTTTAGTGAAGCAGTATTCAGTTGTATGAGATGGGAAAAACTGGCTGTGCAAAAATGTGGTCATTTAAATGCATGTAACTGCTCATTGTTCAGTATCATGGTTTAGGGGAAGGCTACAAAAAGCTTTCTCAGAGGTTTAAACTGTCAGTTTCAACTGTAAGGAATGGAATGAGGAAATGGAAGGCCACAGGCACAGTTGCTGTAAAACCCAGGTCTGACAGGCCAAGAAAAATACAGGAGCGACATATGCGGAGGATTGTGAGAATGTTACAGACAACCCAAAGGTCACCTCCAAAGACCTGCAAGAAGATCTTGCTGCAGATGCAGGTGTATCTGTACATCGTTCTACAATTCAGCACATGTGTATGGCAGGGGGATGAGAAGCCCTTTCTGCACTCACACAAACACAGTCACTTGTTTTATGGAAAAGCTCATTTAGACAAGACACAGGCATTTTGGAACAAAGTGCTTTGGACTGATGAGACAAAAATTGAATTATTTGCGCATAACAAAAAGCGCTTTACATGGCGGAAGAAGAACACGGCATTGCAAGAAAAACACCTGCTACCGACTGTCACATTTGGTGGAGGTCCCATCATGCTGTGGGGCTGTGTGGCTAGTTCAGGGGCTGTGTGACTAGTTCAGGGACTACTGGGGCCCAGGGTCGGATGAATTCAACCCGATAACATATTCTTCAGGATAATGTTCCAGCATCAGTCACAAAGTTGAAGTTCTGCTGCAGGGGTCGGATATTCCAACAAGACAATGACCCTAAACTCACTTGGAAATCTACAAAGACATTTATGCAGAGGGACAAGTACAATATTCTGGAGTCCCCCGACTTGAATATCATGGAAAATCTATGGGATGATTTGAAGCAGACTGTCCATGCTCGGCAGCCATCAAATTTAACTGAACTGGAGAGATTTTGTATGGGCCAATGGTCAGAAATAGCCACTTCCAGAATCCAGACACTCATCAAAGGCTATAGGAGGCTGTTACATTTGTAACTAAGTATTCGTCATATCGCTGTTGGGGTGCCCAAATTTATGCACCGGTCTCATTTTGTTATGATGCATATATATATATATATATATATACATACATACATACATACATACATACATACACACACAATATACACACACACACGACTGTTCAAGGAGAACCGATACGCGTAGATGTGGTGGATTTTGTAAAAACTTGAATAAAGACGAAGAGAAATTGTAATTTTTTTATTACAATTGTTATTTGGGGTTAAAAGGGTTGCTTTTCTTTAAAGGGGTTGATCACCTTTGAGTTAACTTTGAGAGGTAATTCTATCAAGGGTCGAATTTCGAATTCATGTGAGTTTTTTAAAACTCCCTTAAATCCTAATTAATTTGAAATTCGACCCAGGGAAATGTATTAATAAAATCACACTTGACGACCCGAAATTCTTATCAAATTAGATTTGAATTTGATCAAACTCAATTTGAGTTGGATTTCAAGAAGGCTGCAAACATCACCAAATTCATTTCTGGACCTCTCCCATTCACTTAAAAAGTAATTTGGCAGATTTTAGGTAGCAAATAGTCGAATTTGAGTTCTTAAAGGGCCAGAGTATGATAAATCTCGAAAATCTAATTAAATTTTTTTTTAAAAAACTTGAAATGGGTTTGGATAATTCCCTAGTCGAATTTGAGAGTTTTGACTATAAAACATTTTTTTTGAAATTCGAATTTTCAATTCGACTCTTAATAAATCTTCCCCTTAGTATGATATTCTGAGACAATTTGCAATTGTTTTTTATTGTTTGTGGTTTAGCTTTTTATTCAGCAGCTCTCCAGTTTGCAGTTTCAGCCATCTGTTTGCTAGGGTCCAAATTACCCTAGCAACCATGCATTGATGGAATATGAATAGGAGAGGCCTGAATTGAAAGAGGAGTAATAAAAAGTAGCAATAACAATACAGTTGTAGCCTTACAGAGCATTTGTTTTTAGATGGGGTCAGTGACCCCCATTTGAAAGCTGAGAAGAGTCAGAAAAAGGCAATAAATAATTCAAAAACGATAAAAAGGACCAATTGTTTCTTAAAATTGGCCATTCTAGAACATACTTAAAGTTAGCTTAAAGGCTCCCTTTAAGTTAACTTTCTTGTGCTTTTTAGAATTCTTGGCAACTTTGCAGTTGGTCTTAATTTTTTAGGTTTCACGGTTTCTGAATTTGCATTCAAATGGGGGTCATGGACTACGATAGCCATAACTCTCTTTTGCATTTTAAGGCTACAATCATCTTTCTATTCAGACCTCCACTATTTATATACAAGTCACTGCCTGGCTGCTAGGGTAAACTGGAACCTAGCAACCAGATAGCTGCTGAACAAAATGCTAAATAATTCAAAGATCGTGGGAAAAAATGAAGACCAATTGCATTTGTCTCATCTACATCATACTAAAAAAAATGAAGTCAAAGGGGAACTACCCCTTTTCCCGTTAAGTTAAAAAGTAGACACAAAAAATGTTTTGGGGCTTTCTCAAGCCTTGACATAACTTATACGCAAGTTATACAGGGTCTGTATGGATATATGAAAAAAAAGGAGGGTTGTGGGAGCACTCCAAGGTAAAGCAAAAATATATTTAAGTTCTATGGAAGTGCTACTGATCTGGCCGAATTAATTACAAGCATACAGAAAAAAAGGGGGGATTGATCAATATGTATTTAACCTCTTCAAAGGATCCAAGCTTCTAGTATACCGTATATACTTGAGTATAAGCCGAGTTTTTCAGCCCCCAAAATATGCTGAAAAACTCTACCTCGGCTTATACTCGGGTCAAGCGCAAAAACGGTCGCCGGCGTCTAAGAATAGTCACCGGCCTCCAAGAATAGTCGCTGGCATCCAAGAATAGTCTCCAAAAATAGTCGCCGGCATCCAAGAATGGTCGTCGACATCCAAAAACTAGACGCCGGCACCTCCAATGGTAGCAGAAACCCTCAATTTTTTGATTGAAACTTACCAGAAGCTGCTGCATTTCTCACCCTAGGCTTATCCTCGAGTCAATAAGCTTTCCCAGTTTTTGGAGGTATATTAGGTACCTCGGCTTATACTCTAGTATATATGGTATGTGATTTTAAAACAAACAAAAAAAAAAAACGAGAGATTATTTATATGTATTAATACTCTTCTTGTAACCCTATAACAAAATTGTAGCAGTATTTCAACATCGTACAATCGACTTGCGCGTTACGAAAACCAAAAATATTTATTTGAAAGATTAAAGCAAAGAAAGCAATATCCGTGCAAACATAACACAATAACACACGTGTCGAAATGCCTTTCTTCATTATAGAAGCACAAAAATAAGTGTGTCAAATAAAACTATTCTATACAATTGAAAAAAAAAAATCAAAACTATGGGGCAACATTTCTGGGGTTGGTTGATGTTCAAGAGTCTGTAGATCATTAAGGATGTGATTTTTCCTTTGTGCTCAATATCTTTATGATCTGCAAGGTTCACTGCACACCTCATTGGTCATGAAAAGAGCAAGGACCTCAGTGGGACATCATTTCATTGCGTTTAATCCTTACAGAACTCTCTCTAGTCTCGAGAAGCGGTCCTCAGACGAGTCACGATTGATTAACAGTCATCACATTAAATCACGGCAGAATAGATACGATATTTGGGCGGAGGAGTAGGTATTCGAAACAAGAACCTGGATTGGGCATTTACAAATGAGACATTCCTGGAGAAGACACAGGGAAGGTATTCCTCCTCCTCCGCATATTTTTTTCCCCCAACATAAACTATGTATTATGGCGTTCTAGAACCCAATTAGACGTTTCCATAGGTGGAAATGATAAAACAGATTTGGAGTAGCTTCTGAATTCTTAGGCCTGCTGGGTAGCCGCATAGCGTTCAGAGCCTGCAAGTGTTGAAGAATATGTGATGTCTCCAGGTTCCTGAGCTTTCTGCAAGACGGCAGTGGTCTGAGTATCATGCCTGCTTACTTCCTTTGTTTGCGACCCATTCCTGTGTAAGAAAGACAAATCCGTTTGTTGCTATACCTTGCAAAAGTGCATTACAATGTCATGTTGTGGTGGGGATATAGGGTGCCATTAATGAGACTAAAGGAAGAGGAAGCAGTTGTGTGTTTTGAAGAATGGTGCGTCTTACCCATGGTTTCTCCCTCCCCCATACTGGACCAGTATGGGATACATCAACCAGCTTGCCCCATGCATCCATATTTCAGGTTCCTAAGAAAATACTTACAGTATGGAATAGGCAAAGCCAACAATGTAAGCGAAGAAAACGAAGAACATCAGAGTGCTGAGAATGGAAGTCAGGACAATCATCCCACCACTCCTTCTGCCAGGCCATGTGTCTATTGTGCCGGAAGATTTGACTGAGGGAAGAGCAAAATACAAATGTTATCAAGTTAAAAAGGAAAACCAAAAAAACTAACTAGAGCATATAGTTCATGTCTCAAATACAACTCCACAAGCTCTTCTCTTTGCACGATCAACATTTTTAGTTACTGGTAAGGCAAGATGAAAGCAGATAAAAAGTGGTCTAGGAATGGCAGTCCTCCGCAGAATGTCTTATTGCCCTAGAGTCATCTAGACTGACTCTGCCTGATTGGCCCTTCTCACAATGGAGATTGACGGCAAGGAAACAAGTCTCAATAGACCAGAAATTAATTTGATGATACGGTCAAAATTGTTGTTTAGAGTAAAAAATAAAAAGTTCACAGCCAAGCTTTAGATGTCGGATGAAAACTACGATTCTTACAATGTCTGGGGAGGAGGACCTCACACCAGCACTGAAAGTTGGGCCAAGCAAAGCACCGTCATGCACTATTTGGGATCACGTTGGTGTATAAACAGCTAGAAGAACACTCTAGTGTGTGTTAGGCCCCATTTTTTTCTGTTTGAATCATGTGCAACTCAAGAACTCCCAATATGTAAGGATCTAAACTTACTGACCAGTGGGACGATGGAAGGACAAGCTTCCAAAACCTTAGCGGTGTTAAAAATAAATGCATGTGCAGTATGGCTGCTTGCATATCAAAAAGCTGCAGAGACATAGTGGATCTTTGGGCCTAAATTTAAAAAAAACTTACAAGCAAGAGGTTGCGGACTTGATATTTGTCCACAACGAGACCTGAGACTTGAGTCAGTGTTGTAGGCCCACCAGAAAACCTGGCATCGAGGGCCCACGTTCAACAGCTTGACGTAGTCAATACCTATTGTGGTCATATAGACCCATAGTGAAAATAAGAAAGGACTAATGGAAATTGTTTGTGGCTGGTACACATCTCAAGTGCTCAGGCAGGTCAGTCCGACCTTGAATATGATGGCCAGCAGACAGAAATGACCAGGAATCTCTAATGAAGTCATTATTGCTGAAAACAGATATGTTCTAGAGAGGGACAGTCCGTTAAAAACGAGTTTCAACCAAGGCCAATGTTTCCCATAGGGATAGGCCTTAATTTGTTGGGACAGCCACAAAAGCTTAGGGTTTGGTACATTATTAGGGGTGGTATGCTGCCATCTGGATACAGCTAAGGAACTGCTCTGGATATGAGGCCAACCAGCAAATCTCCTGCCCACAAAAAGGTTCATATGCCATTGGCCTTATCCACTTTGAAACAGAACTCCGGATGGCTCCTTACCGTTGACTGTAGAGATTGGAGGGGACCAGTCTGTCTGGTACTGCACGACATCCCCAATCGTAAAAACATATGTAAACCTGAAAAATAAATAAAGCATTAAAAGGGAAACTCCTTACACCGTACCCTCCTAAAGAATAGTCACATGCACGAAGGTGCAGTACTCCTTGGAATATATAAAATATTTATGCCTTTACCAAGCGCCAATGCCTGGACTATACATGTGCACCCCTGGTTTAACAGATACAAGTGCTGGAATCTTGTGTTGCATGCGACAGGTAGGGGGGAAACCATAGTTTTGACATCATACCTGTATTGTAAGTTATTTTGAAGTGGAGGGTTGCAGATCCCCTTAAAGTTTGGATCCGTTAAGCAGTTCACGTCGCCCCCCACTCTCACAATGTACTTGTTGGGGTCAGCCATAATGTTGGAGGCCTGTATGTTTTCACATTTTGGATTGTCAAGTTTGGCAACTTGGTATGGTCCCAGTAGGCCTCCCTGGGTTCCAGTGTAGTTAGAGGCAATAACCTTCTTGGCGGCATCAGCAACTTGGATGTTTGTGGCACCTATTGAGACAAAATAGGAAGGAATGTTCTGCACAATCATTTCTGTACAAAAAAAAGCCGCGTGCCGAACTTCGAGGGCAAAACCCCCACCAAACAACAGGGCCTCACCTTTCACAATGGCAAAGAGATAAACGTCAATGGCATCTTTAAACATGCAGAACGGCCGTTCCAACGTAATCGTAGTCTGAGTGGGATTGAGGCTAAAGAAATCGGAGTTTGCAAGCAAAGGAACAGCCGATCGGGCTAAGGAGAGAAAGGGGGAAAAAACGTTATTGGGTTTCCAACATCACAGCAATATCTTCCATATTCACCGATACATCCGTCTGGCTAAAATGTATAATACTTTATCGAAGGACGTATGAGCCCAGAACAATATATGACATCAGCGTATTTCAGTTGTAGAAGCGCCCAATACCCGTCTATGCCAACAGTCATGCACAGTTGCTTGTTTGCAGGCCAAAAACCAGATGGCTGCCATTCTATGTGCATTATTATTACTTTATATAGCAGCATCATGCCCTGCAGTGCTTTACATAGTAAGGGGATACAAATACAAGACACAACAGTGATGTATTCACACATTTCACCCCTTAGCCCGTAACAAGGTTACACATATATAGAAACATTAGGGAAACAGTCACCCTGCTATAGTTCCAGGGCACAAATAATCACTCACCCCAAATCTCCCCCTGACCTTCAGGCTGGGCCCCCTTAGCTCATAACAAGGTTACAGATATAGAGAAACATTGGGGTAACAGTCACCCTGCTATAGTTCCAGGGGTACCCAGGGTACAAATAAACACTCACCCCAAATCTCCCCCTAACTGACCTTCAGACTGGGCCCCTTAGCTCATAACAAGGTTACAGATATATAGAAACATTGGGGTAACAGTCACCCTGCTATAGTTCCAGGGGTACCCAGGGTACAAATAAACACTCACCCCAAATCTCCCCCTAACTGACCTTCAGACTGGGCCCCCTTAGCTCATAACAAGGTTACAGATATATAGAAACATTGGGGTAACAGTCACCCTGCTATAGTTCCAGGGGTACCCAGGGTACAAATAATCACTCACCCCAAATCTCCCCCTAACTGGCCTTCAGACTGGGCCCCCTTAGCTCATAACAAGGTTACAGATATATAGAAACATTGGGGTGTCACCCTGTTATAGTTCCAGGGGTACCCAGGGTACAAATAAGCACTCACCGCAAATCTCCCCCTAACTGGCCTTCAGACTGGGCCCCCTTAGCTCATAACAAGGTTACAGATATATAGAAACATTGGGGTGTCACCCTGCTATAGTTCCAGGGGTACCCAGGGTACAAATAAGCACTCACCCCAAATCTCCCTCTAACTGGCCTTCAGACTGGGCCCCATTAGCTCATAACAAGGTTACAGATATATAGAAACATTGGGGTAACAGTCACCCTGCTATAGTTCCAGGGGTACCCAGGGTACAAATAATCACTCACCCCAAATCTCCCCCTAACTGGCCTTCAGACTGGGCCCCCTTAGCTCATAACAAGGTTACAGATATATAGAAACATTGGGGTGTCACCCTGCTATAGTTCCAGGGGTACCCAGGGTATAAATAAGCACTCACCCCAAATCTCCTCCTAACTGGCCTTCAGACTGGGCCCCCTTAGCTCATAACAAGGTTACAGATATATAGAAACATTGGGGTGTCACCCTGCTATAGTTCCAGGGGTACCCAGGGTACAAATAAGCACTCACCCCAAATCTCCCCCTAACTGGCCTTCAGACTGGGCCCCCTTAGCTCATAACAAGGTTACAGATATATAGAAACATTGGGGTGTCACCCTGCTATAGTTCCAGGGGTACCCAGGGTACAAATAAACACTCACCCCAAATCTCCCCCTAACTGACCTTCAGACTGGGCCCCCTTAGCTCATAACAAGGTTACAGATATATAGAAACATTGGGGTAACAGTCATCCTGCTATAGTTCCAGGGGTACTCAAACCAAGTATCAAACCGACGTTTCGGTCCACATTAGGACCTTTTTCAAGAATAATGTGGACCGAAACGTCGGTTTGATACCATGACAAAAATAAAAAATATTATATTTTAAAAGGGAGTGCTGGTCTGCTGATAATTGATATACATATAATTACCGTGCACCCCGCATTCGGGAAGGAGCTTACTCACCAAAATGAACCTGCAGGAACCAGCACAGCCCAAACAGATACCTCCAAGGACCCATGGCTCTGCAGCTGAACCTCTAGGACTAGTGTCAGGTACACTCTCACATCAGCAGCCCAACCTGAGATTGAATGCACCTGTCTCTCAGGTGTGTACAGATCAACCTGCAGCCCTTGGCTCCGCCCACCTCCCCCACAGCTAATGAGGAAGCAGCATACAAGTATGGGTGTGATCCTTAAGGGTGCAGTTTTGGGTTGATTGATATGTAAATCAGCAACTTCTACAGCAGGCTGGGAATTAGCTTTAGGACCCTACTCTCTACTGATTGAGTTGATATTCAGGATCTACCTGTTAACTGGGCAGGGGGTATAGGGTGACACTTTATTTCTCTATCATGCACCCCAATATTAGCACAGCGAAACAGGTGGCTCTGGATGTGTTTGGGTGTGGCTGGGATGGGTGGGGGTTGTGACCTATAATGATTGCATTTTTTCAACCATAGGAAACGACAGTTATCAGTGATCTGCTTGCTTATTGGCTGGAATAATCAGTGATCCTAAAAATTCGATCAGACTTTTATTGTCGCTACAATAGTCTCTGTATCGATGCAGCCCCTCTCCTGTTCATCTCGCAGAATGTCTTTCAGACCCCTTCCTGGTTGCTAAGATCGTTAGGTCCCTAGCAACCAGATACTAGATTACATTTATTGCAGAACAAAAAAAAAAGTTAGCGCAAAAACAAATAAAAATTACAGAGCGACGCCACCACCTACACCCTACTAAGGGTGCGACACCCGTGCCCACGCGCCATCGCCCTTAATACAGATATTAGGGGAACACTGCGTGTTACATTTCTCTGTGTTTGGTATCTGGGGAATGAGTGATGTTTTTTTTTATAAACCCTGGAATATATATAAACCCCCCCCCCCGGTGTTTAGTCATCTCTCACAAAGGTCAGGGGTGGAATGTGGCTCAACCAGAATTCAGATATTTGTATCTTTTTCCTTGTAAAATCTAAAACAAAGGGTTTCTGTTTCTGCACAAATGTTTAGGGGGTTCCTTTATTATTCAAGCAAATGCGGGACTGGTGATACCAGTGACTCCCCCCCAATTCCAACAACTTGGCCGAGCCTCAGGAAAAAAACAGCATTTTACATATTTCACTGCCCACTAAATGTAAAGGGCCCCAAGGAACATAGGTAACACAGGATTTCATAATCGGGGGGCCTGGGTGCATCAGTTACGGAGCAGCATGAGGGGTGCATGAGTGGGCCTGGGGGATAGGAGGGCTGTCTGAAATGGGGTCTGCTGTATGGTTCCGCCACCTGCTTGAGGGTGCACATAATCCTATGGGGACATATTCATTTGAGAGGGTACAAACTGTGCCCTGCCCCCTCTATGTTTTTCCTGGGGGGAGTCGAGCAAAAGTAAGTTACGCCACTGCTACAGACAGATCATTACAGACTGGCACCTTAGCATTTCCCCAACTGACACTTGCGCTTGGAGCCACTGCCACCTTAGCATTTCCCCAACTGACACTTGCGCTTGGAGCCACTGCCACCTTAGCATTTCCCCAACTGACACTTCCTCTTGGAGCCACTGGCACTTTAGCATTTCCCCAACTAAAACTTGCCCTTGGAGCCACTGGCACCATAGAATTTCCCCCTCTATGTTACTGCGACCCCAATTTTTTTTCCTGGGGGGAGTCGAGCAAAAGTAAGTTATGCCACTGCTACAGACAGATCATTACAGACAGGCACCCTAGCAGCTCCCCAACTGAAACTTGCGCTTGGAGTCCCTGGCACCGTAGCATTTCCCCAGCTGACACTTGCGCTTGGAGCAACTGGCACCTTAGCATTTCCCCAACTGACAATTGCGCTTGGAGCAACTGGCACATTAGCATTTCCCCAACTTACACTTGAGCTTGGAGCCACTGGCACCTTAGCATTTCCCCAACAGACACTTACGCTTGGAGCCACTGGCACCTTAACATTTCCCCAACTGAAACTTGCCCTTGGAGCTACTGCCACCTTAGCATTTCCCCAACAGACACTTACGCTTGGAGCCACTGGCATCTTAGCATTTCCCCAACTGACAGTTGCGCTTGGAGCTACTGGCACCTTAGAATTTCCCCAACTGACAGTTGCGCTTGGAGCCACTGGCACCTTAGCATTTCCCCAAATTACACTTGCCCTTGGAGCCACTGGCACCTTAGCATTTCCCCAGCTGACAGTTGCACTTGGAGCTAGGGTTGCAATCTGGCTGGTATTTTACTGGCCTGGGCGGAAAAATGATGGTTGACCCCAATGTTATTAATAGGGGAAAAAGCTAAATATATAAGAAGGCCGTTATTTCTTTCCAGAAAAGGTGGAAACCCAACTTGGAGCCACTTTGTGACTAATACTTCTTTGTGTAATTACAAACTAAAACATTTTTAGCAAAAACCAGGAAACATCCCCCTGGCCCTAGGCTTTCTACTGTTCTACACAGGGGTGTAACTAGGAGTAGGAAGTAGCGCTGTGGTTGCCAGATATGCTGTATGGTAGTCCCTTCTCCTAGTCCCTAGTGCCCACCGCTGAAAACAAAAAAGAAATGGGCAGACGAGCCGGCAGTGGGATGGGAAGGATGGAAGTAGATACACCACTGGTTATAGGAAGAGGGAACTCATGTGACATTTTAATAATGGCGGCCGCATAGACCAGGGGGGGGGGCAATTACAAAAGTTGGACTAAGAAATTCGATTGGAGTTAAAGGATGTCACATTGACAACAATTTACTCTGTTTCACGACTGCAGCGGCTTGTAAAAGTCAATCCAGAACCCCACTTTAAATGGGCGGTTTACCTTTGAGTTTACTTTTAGAATGTTATAGAATGGTCCATTGTAATCAACATTTCCATTGGTCTTCATTATTTTATTGTTTTTTATTTATTTGCCTTCTTCTTTTGACCCTTTCCAGTTTTCAAACAGAGGACCCCATCTAAAAAACAAATGCTCTGTAAAGCTACAAATGTATTGTTATTACTACTTTTTATTCCTCGTCTTTCTATTCAGGCCTCTCCTATTCGTATTCCAGTCTCTTATTCAAATCAATGCATGGTTGCTAGGGGAATCTGGAACCTAGCAACCCAAATGGCTGAAATGGCAAACTGGAGAGCTGCTGAATAAAAAGCTAAATAACTCAAAAACCACAAATAATAAAAAATGAAAACCAATTGCAAATTGTCTCAGAATATCCCTTTCTACATCATACTAACAGTTAATTTAAAGGTGAACATCCCCTTTAAGTCTACTAGAAAATCATATAAACATTAAATAAACCCAATAGGCTGGTTTTGCCTCCAATAAGGATTAATTATATCTTAGTTGGGATCAAGTACAAGCGACTGTTTTATTATTACAGGTATGGGACCTGTTATCCAGAATGCTTGGGACCTGGGGTTTTCTGGATAAGGGATCTTTCTGTAATTTGGATCTTCATACCTTAAATCTACTAGAAAATCATGTAAACATGAAATAAAGCCAATAGGCTGGTTTTGCTTCCAATAAGGATTAATTATATCTTAGTTGGGATCAAGTACAAGCGACTGTTTTATTATTACACAGAAAAAGATAATTATTTCTAAACATTTGGATTATTTGATTATAATGGAGTCTATGGGAGACGTCCTTTCTGTAATATGGAGCTTTCTGGATAAAGAGGTTTCCGGATAATGGATGCCATACCTGTATCCTATCTTTTCATCGCATCCCGCGTTTCTCCATACCAGTCTAAAGTACAATCTAAAGTTGTTTTGCTAGAGTTAATAGCACCAGATTAACATTGTTTTACTCCAACTTTTTGATGTAAAAATATATCTTTTTTTTTTTCTTTTTTTAAAGGCTCGTGGGAATTTGGGTGGAGGAATGAAGAGATGCACGTCCTGATGAATTCCAGTCGTATCTCAGGTACTGATCAACCAGTCACCGCTTCAGCTTCCTTCATTCCCTACACACTCTGGGCTGGGTCTCCCAAGTTGCTCAGTTAATAAATAATTCAAAGTCACATGACATGCCAACATAGATACCAGTACAGTCTGCATCAGAATTGCTTCATAATCAGCCCTGTAGTATCAGCTTCTATGGCAGATGAACATCACTTTCTGCTGGATGATTTCCCCCGACCCTTAAAGGGGTTGTTTGCCTTTGAGATAACTGTTAGTATGATGTAGAGAGGGATATTCTGAGACAATTTGCAATTGGTTTTCATTTTTTATTATTTGTGTTTTTTGACTTATTTAGCTTTTTATTCAGCAGCCCTTTCATTTGCATCTTAAGCAGTCTGGTAACTAGGGTCCAAATTCCCCTAGCAACCATGCATTGATTTGAACAAGAGACTGGAATATGAATAGGAGAGGCCTGAATAGAAAGACGAGGAATAAAAAGTAACAATAACAATACATTTGTAGCCTTACAGAGCATTTGTTTTTTAGATGGGGTCAGCGACGCCCATTTGAAAGCTGCAAAGAGGCAGCAGAAAAGGGCAAATAATTTTAAAACTATAAAAAATAAAAACCAATTGAAAAGTTGCTTATAATCGGCCTTTCTATAACAATAATAATAAAAGTTACCTTAAAGGTGAACCACCCCTTTAAGCTTAGCTTCTCAGCAGCAGCCCACTGAGCATGTGCGGTGCCACTGACTCGCAAAACAAGATCCAAGATGGGGAGCAGCTGGGGGACAACTGAATCATTAATGTTATAGGGCTGCTGCACCTCCGGGCTGGTACAATATAATAATACATTATATCCATATTCATGTTTAGATTTAGTTCCCCTTTAAACAGCCAGGAATGAGGATGATGCTACAGAGAACATGGGGTCAGTGGGAAAGCTTGTCTGTATTTCAGTAAAATGTGCAGCTGGCTGGTTACAAATGGGCCGCCCCATGTCGAGGCGCTTCCACTCCGGGACCCACATATTTGCCCTCACTATGTCACACGTGTTTATAAACAGAAACACAAAAACTGGCTCAACTTGCTGATTTGTTACATTCTCAGGATTGTTCCTATTCATTGAATTCCACCAAACAGGTTTTTCCTTCTCCTTATCGGCAGAGTTTCATCAGCGACTCCCCCCACCCCATATCCTCTCTGCTCCCTGATACACAACTTCTCCCATTGTTACCCCCACCTTACTGGGATTTACATGTCACCCAAACCTTCTTTCACCTTTAACGGACATAAAACTGAGATATAACTATTTATTTTGGCGCAAGGGGCGGGGCTACAATTTTAATATAAATATTGAGTGTAGAATGCAATTTCAGTTATGCAGCAGGAAATTCTACATTTCACACATTTTTACATTTAGCCTCGTTTTAAATTTTCTTTATTGAGTTTGGGAGCATCAGACCTTAATAACATGAGAACCAAGTACTGTATATACCATATAATTTCAGGGTAGATTCATAACTTAACTGACCTTCAAGCTGGGCCCCCTCATAACAAGGTTACAGATATATAGAAACATTGGGGTAACAGTCACCCTGCTATAGTTCCAGGGGTACCCAGGGCACAAATAAGCACTCACCCCAAATCTCCCCCTAACTGACCTTCAGACTGGGCCCCCTTAGCTCATAACAAGGTTACAGATATATAGAAACATTGGGGTGTCACCCTGCTATAGTTCCAGGGGTACCCAGGGTACAAATAATCACTCACCCCAAATCTCCCCCTAACTGACCTTCAGACTGGGCCCCCTTAGCTCATAACAAGGTTACAGATATATAGAAACATTGGGGTAACAGTCCCCCTGCTATAGTTCCAGGGGTACCCAGGGTACAAATAAGCACTCACCCCAAATCTCCCCCTAACTGACCTTCAGACTGGGCCCCCTTAGCTCATAACAAGGTTACAGATATATAGAAACATTGGGGTGTCACCCTGCTATAGTTCCAGGGGTACCCAGGGTACAAATAAACACTCACCCCAAATCTCCCCCTAACTGACCTTCAGACTGGGCCCCCTTAGCGCTCCAAGCCCTGCCTGCTGCCCCCTATCCCATACACTTGCTGATTTGCAATGTGATAATGATTATTTGCCAGTAGGGGGCAGCACAACAGGTTTGCCTTTTCCTTTATGTTCTCTGCAAATATCATTAGGGATGCACCAAATCCAGGATTCCGTTCTGGATTCGGCCATTTTCAGCAGGATTCCAATTCGGCCAAATCCTTCTGCCCGGCTGAACTGCAGCCTAATTTGGGGCAGGGAGGGAAATCACGTGACTTTTTGTCACAAAACAAGGAAGAACAAAATGTTTTCCCCTTCCCACCCCTAATTTGCAAATGAAAATTAGGATTCGGTTCGGTATTCGGCCGAATCTTTCGCGGGGGGTTTGACCGAATCCAAAATAGTGTATTCGGTGAATCCCTAAATATCATATACACTTGTCTGACCCGTGAGTTCAAGAGGAAGCAGACAGGGTACACATTATCCCTAAATCACCCAAAAATGTAGAGTAAATTAAATTTAAAGTGACAGTAGGGAACTACTTGTGTGGGTAAATGCATTCATAAATCCCTTATATTTAATGTGTTACTGTTACACCAGGGCTGCCATCATGGCTGGATGGGAGAGTCCAGTCAGGGGCCCGTGGCTCATCTTCCCTTAGTTAACCCTACACCTTCCTTTCTCTTTGCAAGTGCACAGCTCATAACTCTAACTACCTCTAGTGGCGAGATAAAATATTGCACTTTGCTGTTAAAAAATGTGTGTTGTGCAGCTGAACGGTAGGGTTGTTTGCACTGGACCTTCTTTAACACTGCTCTATCTGTTTGTAGGTTGCAGTTAGATTGTCAGCTTTCTGGGACAAGGATCTCTGTTGATTTGGTAAGCAGGGAGCAGACACATAACATGGAGAATCTGATGGGACTGAGTAGAGGTAAGCCTTGCTTCCAATTTAGGACCCTATAACATATTATGCAGTTTCTTTGGGACTGGTGCCTACTACCAGTGTAGGTAGAAATGTCAGTGTGTTAAAGAGACCCACCTGAACAACACGGGAGCCAACTGTGATAACCTGCCTGGAGTTGAACCGGGGACCTGGTGTTCCTGTGCTGTCTGCATTACCACTGCTGTATGTGGGTAAAAAAATGTGAGGTTAGGCTTTGCAACTGCAAGTAGGCATGGCTTGTCTCACCTGTTACCAATCTGGTCACAGGTGATCTGTGTAAGCCATTAGTTTGGCTATGAAACCCCCTACTCTGACTCATTGGCCAACATAGGTTTCTGTTTCCTGGATTTCGATTCTGTACCATGTAACCAACTGGTTTGACCCTGGCCTGTTTATCCTGACTACGCACCTGGCTCCTGATCCTGTACTGTCCCTGCCTGTTCATCTGCACTCTGTGTTCCCCATTCTTTCTGTATATGTTACGGTTCCCTTGCTTGCCCAGAGCTTCCCCCTTCATCCTCTCGCATTAAGTCCTGGCGGAATCTGAGTAGTGGAGGGCTTCTCCCTAAGCCAAAGGCAGCTGCTATAAACAGAAGTAGGAGCCGAGACTGCAACATTATTGTTTGCTCTGGGTTTTTGGATATCATACGGGTTACAATATAATACCCCAATGCACCCAACCATTCCCTCTCATGGCCTTGATCTTCTCAAACACCTTGCACTACTGGGTAAGCCCCTTCAACACTCTTGAATTAGGGATGCCTAGCCTGAATCAAGATACTCGTCAGGATTAATATGTATTTCATAGAAACCCCCCTTCTTTAGCATCGCCACTTTGTACTTGACAAAACTTGAGCTGCCTTAGTTGGTAACACAGTACCCCACATTAACTTCTCCATGGAGACCAATGAGACGATGGTGTCCTACTGTGTAACATCTCTACACTGTTGGTTCAGAGATGTAGGTGACACCTGGATCGAAATGAAAACAGACAAGGTTCCAGCCTTCACTGAACCCATAAACTCAATGCAGAAGAACAAGGAAAGATGGGAAAGACAGCAAGCTACCATTTTTGGACTGGGAAATACATCAAATTGGGGGAAACCTGAAGAATACAGGAAACCCACTCTAACTGATTAACATCAGCATCAGAACTCTACAATATTCAGCCTGTCTACATCTTAATTTAAGGGGTGCTCATTTGAGGACACTAATATGCATATTTTGGGCCTAGAGAACAGATGGATTGAAGAGATAAGAAGAAGACCATTTATGCCAAATGGGAACAACCATGCCTGAACAGATGAGTGGCCAGGGAAACTTCTTGACAGCAACGTACAGTTCCACTTGTACAATGCTTCATGATTTTCCCCCAACATGTTACACAAGCAAAAATTGCACTATGCCTTTGTCACAATAAGGAAAAGGGTAATTGCAGCAAGCAGTAAAAAGAAACAATTTTTTTAAATATGTAAATATTAAAAAAATGTAAGCAGGAAGGGGCGGGAGCCATTATATCAGAGATGGGTCAGCTAGTTTATGAGAACAGAAAAAAAGCAGAGATTCTGAACTGTTATTTTTCATCTGTCTACACAAATGACAGATCACACATGAGGAAATTCAATGAACAATGGTCTGGGACAGGATGGTATTCATCCTAGGTTACTTAGCGAGCTTAGCTCTGTGATCGCTAAACCTCTTTACTTAATTTTTCAGGATTCATTGAGGTCTGGCATAGTGCCGAGAGACTGGCAAATTGCTAATGTGATGCCGCTATTCAAAAAGGGATCCTGTTCTCAGCCTCAAAACTATAGGCCGGTTAGTCTGACATCAGTGGTTGGAAAGCTTCTCCAAGGGTTAATAAAGGATACGATACTAGACTTCATAGCAAATCATAATACTATGAGTTTGTGCCAGTGTGGTTTTATGTGTAATAGATCTTGCCAGACTTTTATGAAAAGGTGAGCAGAAACCTTGACACTGGGATGGCAGTGGATGTGATCTACTTAGACTTTGCTAAAGCATTTGATACAGTGCCACAAAAAAGGTTACTGGTTAAATGAAGGAATGTTGGCCTGGAACATAGTATTTGTACCTGGATAGAGAACTGGCTAAAAGATAGACTACAAAGAGTGGTGGTAAATGGAACATTTTCAAATTGGACCAGTGTTGTTAGTGGAGTACCGCAGGGCCCTGTACTAGGTCCCTTTTCAGCTTGTTTATTAATGACTTGGAGGTGGCCATTAAAAGTACTGTTTCTATTTTTTTTTCTTTTTATACACTAAATGGCAGTGTGTTGGGAGTTTCCTTAAATGAGAAGGATCTTAAAGGTTTTTACAGATAACAAGTTGTCTAATTCTGGGCAGTGTCATTCTGTGGCTACTAAAGCAAATAAAGTTCTGTCTTGCATAAAAAAGGGCATTAACTCAAGGGAAAACATAATTATGGCTCTTTAAAGGTCCCAGGTAAGGGGTCAATATATGTATGTATGTATAGATGGGTTTCATGTGGAGGGGTTGTACTTGATGGACTTTTGGTCTTTTTTTAAACCCAAATTAACTATGTAATTATGTAACAATCACAAATAATCCACAGGACAGCCATTATTTTTTTTAAACATTTTATTTTTTTGCATTTTATATCCAAATATAAATATAATAAAATATAAAATACACATATATATATAAATAATGCCATATTAGGATATATATATTTATTAAATATTTTCAGGGACAAAGTCACCAGTCAGTGGAAACGTCATAGTTGCCTAAAGTAAAACAAAAATAAATTCCAGTGCCGCCCAGAAACAGCCCCCAATCCACCCAAAATCTCACCCACTTTAGGTAAGACCCACCCACTTTGGGGACTGTGAATCTGGTCCCAGCTGACGAGGACTGATTTCTGCACAAAACATTCTTTCTTCCAGGGACAATGAGTTCTGCCTATTGGGATCAGTCCCTTCCTTTATTGTCCCCTAGTCTTGCTATAGCTCAGCGCCTCCCAATTTCCTTGGGATGCCTTTTTTCTTCATCTTCGTCAACTTGGAAAATGCTTCATCTAGAGTCTCTTCGTCTGAGCTGTCACTTGATGGGGATTGCTCCTGGTACTCATCACTGCAAGTACAAAGGGTTAAATGTCAGCTGAGAGCCCTCCCCAAACATACCCTGACTGCAAAATACTAAAAGTTCTTGCTAATTTCCCCTTTAACCTATTTACAACCAATGAGCGGCCACACTTGCAAAATTAGAAGAGTTCTGCAACGTCTTAATATCTAATGGGGCTTCCTTTCTCTTATTTATGGCTTTCACCCTTTCTGAGGTTCTACAAGCTCTTACCTTAATTCCATGGAGGAGTCCGAGTCCTCATCTTCCTCAGTGTTTTTCACTTTCCTGAACCTCTTACTCCTGCCTCTTTCCTCCAGCCACAGCTCGACCTGCTCCTCATCACTGGAGTCTCTGAGGATTAGAATAAGGGTTAAATGTTGTAGGAAGGAAGAACGGGGCCTAGTAGAAGGGCAAGATGGTGCCAGTAGGACAAGATGACAGTAACTGGTCTTTAATCTCCACCAAATGATTTTTTATTTTCTACAAATCTACAGAACTCATACATACATTTAGTGGGTTGCCCCTAAAAACATGGCTGTGATTATTGCACCCCCAATTGAGATTCTGATAATAAAAATGGAGACCATTTGGGCTTAAGAAGTGGCCATGTACTGTACTAGGAACTGGGCTCAACTGAAAGTGATGGGGTACTTACCTCTGCAGTCCCTGGTAATACAGGCTAGAAATTCCAGGCTGTTACTGTCGGTTCTGACTTTGGCACATTCCATGCAGAACTCTTCCCTTTTGCCCATCAGTCTGACCAGACGGTAAAACACAGAGTTTCTGTAAAAATAAAAGGGGAGAATGTTTATGACACTCACACTCTTTCTCTATGAAATGTGTATATCCAGGCAGGGTATGAATCGATTGCTATACCGTTTGGCCAGTTTGTAGAGGAAGCTGCTGGGTTGTGGATCCTGGGAACCAGTAACAATGTACTTCATATGATAAGGGGTCCTCTCTGGGCGCTCGCAGATAATCGTGTTGTACAGGAAGCAGATCCTTTCCTGGAGAGAAACAAATGAAATATCAAATATACTTTGAACACTATTGGTCCCTATGTGAATGTGAACATTAGAAAGTATTTCCTATTCAAGGATGTCACTTAATATGCACAGAGGGAGCGTCTCAATCTCGTAAAATACACCCCAATCATGGTGGCCAAAAAGGCAAATTCGTATAAAAGTCCTAGTAGAAGAAAGAGCAGGTTTAATTCAGGACTGTCGAACAAGATGGAGAAAGTAGGGCAAGATGAAGAGAGTAACAATTAATATGAGTTGCCCATCCCAACTGCAAACTTTACTTGCCAATAATTATGTAGCCCCGGAAGTCCAGCTTTGATGGGGTAACCAAACACTTGGATGTAAGAATCCGCACTTGTCCCCTTACCATATCCTCAAATGAGGAAGAAATTTGAGCCTGTTACAGTGACGTTGAAGATTAGAGAAGCTAAAAAAAAATTATTACCTCTCACTCTATATTACAGGCAGCCCCCTCCCTGTCCAATGTGAAAGAGCATTTGCAATTAGTAGGGCAGAAATGCTGTGAGGACCAATGTCCCTATACATTTAAAAGTCACAAACCAGTAACCCTCTCACCTGTCACTGTTATATTGGCACTGAGCTGTTCATGTGTCTTCCATAGCAAAAAGTAGGCTCCGAAATCTAGCAAAGAACCCAATTAAAGTTTTTAATGCATGGTTCACACCAGAAATGTCTCAACCCCTCCCCCCAGATCCAATGGCCTTAAGCAGGGTTAAAAACACAATTACACGAAGAAATGGGAAAACTCCAATAAAGGCGCTGGTGATGATGCAGATGTCCAGGCTGTAGCTCTTCACAAACAGAGTGAAGAAGGCAAATACTATGGCCAAGAACATGCCTAGAACAAATGAGCCGAAGCATCTCAGGAATTCCTTGCATATACTGTTCTTTCTTCTTCTCATTGGAACATTCTTTTGGCTCTCTGTATCATTGGGTTTGGGTTCAACTTTCTTCTCTCTTCGCCAAAATTTTTCATTGCTTGATTATTGTTTCAAGATGATTCTGGACGAGGCAATCAGAAGATTGTTAAACCTGCACAATTCCCAAGACTAATGCACCTTGGGGTTAGACCATTATTTATGATCACCAGGACACAGTGCCATCTAGTTCTTATATCAGTCACCAAAACACACCCCTCAATAAACATCTAGATATATTCCTCCATATGCATGTCAGACTTACAGGTCTGCAGTCTTCTAACTAAAACTGGGTTCCGAGGAAAACAATACATTCCCAACATAGCTCTGTCTCCCAAGGGCTGAAGGTCCTTTCCAAGTGCAATTGTTAACACCTATTTCAGTAAAATGACATAACCAAGATATATGGATACATGTTTTCCGTTGTAAAAGAGCTCTGGCGAACGGACGTTACTCCGCAAATTCAGTAAAGTGCGGATTTTACGGAGAGTTGACTTTGCGAAGTGCTATAAAGTAGCTAGATCTACCTCAATCTCAAAATGCATTAAAGATCCAAAAACGTTGGCGACTTTTCCTTTCTTGAAGCCGAATTGCCTGCAAAAGTCCTAACATACTTTTTTTGGGTAATCGGTTTCCTCCAGACATTTTTCTAACAAATGCGACATTCATTTTACAGTGGGCTCATGTGTAGGGCATTATATTAACTCTCTTGTCTTTATTAAGGTTCCCTGGACTTTTGTATCAACATTTATAATAAAGACGTCCATACAACTTTAATATAACCGGCCTATGCAAATTAACCTTAGCGTAAGATCATTAGCGAATTTTCCCCAGGCACAAATGAACGCTAGTGCATCTTCGCTAAGAAATGCTTGCACTGCCGAAGTAACGTTAGCGAAAAGTCGCCAACGTTCATTGCCAGGGACACAATTCCGCATATTAGTGAATTGGTGTAGTCGTAGCGCATTTGTACCTGCTGAACTGATGTGAGTTGTGCGAAGCTGACGCTGGCGAAAATGTGCCCGTTAGTGAATCTACCCCTTAGTCTGGTTGGGGTATGGAAGTAATAGTAAAGTTATATAATTATTGTGGAATTATAGAGAAAATGTTTAATGAAACTACATGGTAATGAAGATGTAGTACAAGGCTACATACAGTCAATACGATTAAAGAACTTACCACATGTTTGTGTGATGATGATGATGATGATGATCTTAAAGGAATATTTTTTATTGACAATCACAAGATGATAAGAGACAAGGACAATATGATATATTGGAAGTAGAAGTACACGAAGTTCCTGTCCTTGGGTTTAATCACCTCAAAGAATTATACTTGGGACAACACCTTTACTAACGACTTTACAGTCACCATCTTTGAACAGAGTTTAAGGAACAACAAAGGATTAAGAGACTTTATTTTATGAAATATTACTAAATATTTGGAATGGAATTTAATTGGAAATGGAAGAATGAGATATGATATGTTACCTGTGAATTCTTAGAAGTTGAAATGATTGAATTATTATTATAGTTAGATAGGCAATTAACTTGATTGTGATGGATTAAGAATTCTCCAGCATTGAGTTTTTTTTTCAATTCTGCTGGTCAAGAAGGAGTTCTTGGTTTTGAAGATGGTTTTAGCCCCTCTTCAAAGCAAAGTAGTTACAATACGGTTATTTGCATATAGGATGAGTTTAGTGATACGTTAAAGTTAATTTGGTCATTAGGGGGGAATGATAGGGTTACATAAACCATAATCACTTATATCATATCTAATATAATTAATTCTTTAACTGTAAAGCTTTCTGACAACCACGAGTTACAACAAATGTCAACCATGACATGAGAAAGTACCATCGATGTGATCTTTGTTTGGGCAAATAACTCTGAACAAGCCCCTGCTCAAGGATCTGCTCTTGCTGTGTATAACTAGGTGATTGGTCATTTTATCAAGTGATGACCAATAGGGAGATTGTCGTTACTATCGTTACTATCTGTTACTATGTCCTTGTTAAAGGATAAGTAAACCTTAAAAAAGGGTGCTTTTTCTGATTGTAATTAACATTATTGGTGTTGTATCAAAATTCATGATGTTGGCAGTTGAAAGAAACGTGAAGCTGTGAGAGTTAACGGCTCCACTTCTCAAGTCACTCGTCCCTCTCCAGCACTCGGCACCCAGTTCTGTTGGAGCAGGATTGGCCCCGTACCGACCGTGTGTAGGGTTGGAATTAGGGGACCCCGATAGATGTATGAAAGCTAGGGTCCCCCTCCCCATGTGTTTAAATCTAATTTGTGGCTCCAAAAGCCTTTCAATGTACCAGTGTGAGCAGATAGACAACCCTGTATGTATAGACACCCTCTTGTTTCTATTTGCACTGGGCCCCCAAGGGCCCCTCTAAGTTCTAGACCCAAATTTAATATGTGTGTGTGTTGTTTCCTCCAGGCCTTATATACAATAATTTATATATAATAATCAGGTGTTATATACAGTAACCAGTCCTTATATACAGTACAGCCCACTCGTGTCCCTCCTGTCATATTTAAGGAATTCTGAGCAAATGTTGGAGCCTGTGGCCCCACCCTGAGTCCCTGAGGATCCAGTGAAGAGGGAGGGAGAGGTCATTACTGGGGATCAATAGATTATAGAGGGCAGGATAGGACAATGCAGGAGGCCATTTATGCCAAACGGGAACAACCATCCCTGAACAGACGAGCAGTTGGGGACACGTCTTGTCAGCAATGTACAGTTCCGCTTGTACAACGCTTCAGTATATTCCCCAACATGTCACACAAGCACAAAATGGCCTTACGATTCTGTCACAATCACAGTAAATCCACAGGACAGTCGTCATGTTTTGTAAAACAATGTATTTCTTTGTTTTTTATATAAAATATAAATCTTTAATTTAATATATGTCTTAAAAATATATATGAAATACATTTTTTACATTGATCTATATATAAAGCCTTCAGAATGGACCCGCACTCCGAAAAATTCTTGTTATCAAAAATTGTATTAAGCATCACTCATGTATCCAACATTTCAGCCCATATTGGTGCCTTTATCAAGGATATATATAAAACTATACAAATAAAATACATATATGAAATTAAAATAATATAAATATATAAATTAAAATATATAAAATGATACATATTTAGATTTGTAAAACAGAAAGCTGTTGCACTCAAGTTGCTTTGTGAAAAAATATGAAATATATTTTATTTAGATTTTAAGATTAGATTTTCAGGGACCAAGTCACAAGCCAGAGACACAGCCCCCAATCCACCCAATATCTCACCCACTTTGGGTAAGACCCACCCACTTTGGGGGCTGTGAATCTGGTGTGTCCCAGCCGACGAGGACTCATTTCTGTACAAAACATTGCGTTTCTTCTCTGCAGTTGGGCATTTTTCTAAATCCAAGGAGAATGAGTTCTGCCCATTGGGATCAGTCCCTTCCTTTATTGTCCCCTAGTCTTGCTATAGCTCAGCGCCTCTGATACAATTTCCTTGGGATGCCTTTTTTCTTCATCTTCGTCAACTTGGAAAATGCTTCATCTAGAGTCTCCTCGTCTGAGCTGTCACTTGATGGGGATTGCTCCTGGTACTCATAGTCGGCATCACTGCAAGTACAAAGGGTTAAATGTCAGCTGAGAGCCCTCCCCAAACATACCCTGACTGCAAAATACTAAAAGTTCATGCTAATTTCCCCTTTAAACTATTTATAACCAATGAGCGGCCACACTTGCAAAATAAGAAGAGTTCTGCAATATCTAATGGGGCTTCCTTTCTCTTATTTATGGCTTTCACCCTTTCTGAGGTTCTACAAGCTCTTACCTTAATTCCATGGAGGAGTCCGAGTCCTCATCTTCCTCAGTGTTTTGCGATTTCGTGAACCTCTTACTCCTGCCTCTTTCCTCCAGCCACAGCTCGACCTGCTCCTCATCACTGGAGTCTCTGAGGATTAGAATAAGGGTTAAATGTTGTAGGAAGGAAGAACGAGGCCTAGTAGAAGGGCAAGATGGTGCCAGTAGGACAAGATGGCAGTAACTGGTCTTTAATCTCCACCAAATGATTTTTTATTTTCTACAAACCCTTATAATACATAAGACTAGTGTATAAGTAGGGGGGAATGGGATCATTTGGGGATGGGACCTACAAGACACCGGCACAAGATGGGGAAACAGGTGGGAAAGGGGAGTATTTCAGGCAAAACTTACATCTCCTCATCTGTTGAATCCGAGTAGGTGAGGGGAGTGAGGCAGAACTTGCAGGCGTTCTCTAGTTTGATGCAGCAGTCTCCGCAGTACAGCCCTAGGGAGAGACATGGCTCAGTATGACAATCAATAGGCCAGCCAGACATTTATGGCACTAGATATTACATGAAATACCAGAGTCCAACATGCAGAACTCATACATACATTTAGTGGGTTGCCCCTAAAAACATGGCTGTGATTATTGCACCCCCAATTGAGATTCTGATAATAAAAATGGAGACCATTTGGGCTTAAGAATTGGCCATGTACTGTACTAGGAACTGGGCTCAACTGAAAGTGATGGGGTACTTACCTCTGCAGCCCCTGGTAATACAGGCTAGAAATTCCAGGCTGTTACTGTCGGTTCTGACTTTGGCACATTCCATGCAGAACTCTTCCCTTTTGCCCATCAGTCTGACCAGACGGTAAAACACAGAGTTTCTGTAAAAATAAAAGGGGAGAATGTTTATCACACTCACACTCTTTCTCTATGAAATGTGTATATCCAGGCAGGGTATGAATCGATTGCTATACCGTTTGGCCAGCTTGTAGAGGAAGCTGCTGGGTTGTGGATCCTGGGAACCAGTAACAATGTACTTCATATGATAAGGGGTCCTCTCTGGGCGCTCGCAGATAATCGTGTTGTACAGGAAGCAGATCCTTTCCTGGAGAGAAGCAAATGAAATATCAAATATACTTTGAACACTATTGGTCCCTATGTGAATGTGAACATTAGAAAGTATTTCCTATTCAAGGATGTCACGTGTCTTTTACATGATTAAGATATTAAAGGGCTTTTGGGATTAATACTCCTATAGCCTGAGCCAGGGAGAAGTCTCAATACAATTTGGAGTAATAAAGTTAAATAAGAATATGAGCAACTAGGGTGAAATTGATGGACTGTAGATGCCATTTATCAGCTTTAACTACTATGTGAATGTGTGAGGAGTTTTGCTTCCTACAAACTTACCAGTTCACGATATGGATAATAATAGGCACAGAGGGAGCGTCTCAATCTCGTAAGATACACCCCAATCGCGGTGGCCAAAAAGGCAAATCCGTATAAAAGTCCTAGGAGAAAAAAGAGCAGGTTTAATTTAGGACCATCAATCAAGATGTAGATAGAATGGAAAGATGGAGACAGTAGGGCAAGATGGAGGTAGTAGGGCAAGATGGAGACAGTAGGACAGGATGGAGACTTAGGAGGAGATGAAGACAGTAGGGAAAGATGGAGACAGTAGGGTAATATGGAGACAATAGGACTAGATGGAGACAGTAGGACAGGATGGAGACTTAGGAGGAGATTAAGACAGTAGGGAAAGATGGAGACAGTAGGACAAGATGGAGACAGTAGGGCAAGATGCAGACAATAGGACAAGATGGAGACAGTAGGGCAAGATAGAAACAGTAGGTAACGATGGAGACAGTAGGACAAGATAGAAACAGTAGGTAACAATGGAGACAATAGGGCAAGATGGAGACAGTAACACATAATATAATAGAGTTGCACATCCCAAATGCAAACTTTACTTACCGATAATTATGTAGCCCCGGAAGTCCGGCTTTGATGGGGTAACCAAACACTTGGATGTGAGAATCTGCACTTGTCCCCTTACCATATCCTCAAATGAGGATATTATCTGTTTAAAGAAGTCGCTGAAGAAATTTGAGCCCGTTACGGTGACGTTGAAGATTAGAGGAGCTAATGGAGCAAAAAACACAAAAAATGATTACCTCTCACTCTATATTACAGGCAGTCCCCTCCCTGTCCAATGTGAAAGAGCAGACCAATAACCCTCTTACCTGTCACCGTTATATTGCCACTGAGCTGTTCATGTGCCTTCCCTAGCAAAAAGTAGGCTCCGAAATCTATCAAGATGATGAAGATGGAGCCTATCATGTACGGCACAATCCCCAAGAAACCCGTCAACATATTCTTCTCAATTGACGTCATCTTCAGGGAAACTGTAGGAATGAGAGAGACTCATGAGAAAATGGAGTGGGTTTCCTAAATGTAATACAGTCGGCTAATATTGGTGTGTGGTTACTATAAAGACTATGGGGTGAGTAAACTTGTGATTGAGTAGTTAAGTGAGTGGTAGTTATAGCCAGTAAGTGGCAGGTACCTTTGTTATTGAGAGTTGGGTAATTATATTGAGTAGTGGGGGTCACTAAGCATAGAGGGGTCTGTACTATAGTGAATGAGTGGGGGGTGTTACTGAAAAGAATTGGGACTCACCAGGTGAGACGTAGAGAGATTGCTCCTTCATGTTCAGGGGTAACAGAGAGGGAGCACCAGTCTTCACTCTCAGCTCATTCAGCTTCATAAAGTTCTTAGTGATGTAGAAATTGTCGTGCTTGTCATTGAGCAGGTAATTCCTGCGATATAGCGCCGCCCTGCAGATCAATGAGAAATCCGATTAGAAAGGGTAATTCCTTAAGTAACATTATGGGAGAGAGAGTGGGAAGGGGAGCAGGAATGAAAGCTACAATGCCCCCTGTACATATATATCCCATACTCACTATCCCCCCCTACAGGACTGGGCAGATACTACGGGAAATGGGGTCAGAACTCAATCAGAAGCAACAGTAAGAACAGAGGAATTGGACCTACCGAATGAAGGAGTAAAGGCAGAAGAAGAGCACAAAATACTGGGCCAGTCCAATAATCTCCAGGTAAGGCTCTATACTGGCGTTCACCTCGTCCATAATCTGCTCTGCCACGTTGATCACGTCGGTGGCGCTGACGTTGATATCAAAGTCGTGGATGACAGTGATATTAAACAGAAAGTGATCCTTGAACTTGTTAAGGACGGAATCGGCAGCTGTAAGGAAAGTGCAGAGATTGGAATTTTGCTATAGAACAAGGGCTGGATCCTTAAATCCCACACACAGTGTCCAGAAAGACTTGCCTGCTTAGTAACCCATAGCAACCAACCAACCCACCAAATCTGTGTCACTCACCTTTGTCCTTCAGTCGACTGACGTGATTCTGAACAAAGTCGGGGCCCATGCACGGAACTGTGGGAAAGACGAAGTTGGATTCATTAGAATTTGTCATTAATCCAGGAGAAAGAACTAGAGCAGAACATGTCAGATTGGGGTGAGTTGTAACTTACCTCCAGCCAGTGCACACAGGGGCCGAAATGTGTCTATAATGCCGCAGACGAAGCCAAACAAGCCGGCATTATCGGTACAAGTCTGCTTGGCCGTATCGAATTTCTGGTAACATTTCTTGCTTGGGTTCCCTAACTCCTCATTGCAGATAGTTCCCATGTTGTACAGGTATGACCACGCCGCTCTCAAGTCTCGGCCTAGGAAGGACGGGAGGATTAGAAGGCGAGTTTATTAACAGTATTGATGCCACGCCAGGTACCACGGAGTAACAAGGTATCACTGACTGGGCACACACAACCCGAGGGTTTCTCTACTTACCTATACGTCTCACGCCCTCCTGTAGGGCAGTAAAGAAGCCTTGCGACCGGTTGGAGACATTTTTAAAGTTACCAGCAATGGACTTGATCTTGTCCAAAGCCCCTGGAAAGAAAGAAACAAGTGTGAGACTCACGTGATTGCACTTTATTTCACATACAACCCACCCAGATTCTGACTGACTAGATCTGCACCTGTAGGGTCACCTTCAAGCGCCCAAAAGGTAGATTGGGATATTCCTACTTGCTACACCCACCGCTCTTCCGTTACTTACTCATCACAGGCGCTTTCATCTCCTCAACAACTTCTAAGGTCTGATTCACGGCCAACTGCAACCCGCACGAGGTTGCTTCCGACACCCGCTTGTAATTCTCCAGGATATTTCCGGCGGGTCCTTGGATGGTCAGTGAAAAGGCCAGTGCAATAATCAGGTTCTTGCCTTGAGCTGGGAGAGATGGGAGAATTAATCATTATTCTTATTCTCATTATTCCATAGCCTGACTGCCCCTACATTAAAGTTTCTATGCTGATGGTGAGACCTCCTCTCCTCCCCACAAATAAATCAAACATTCCCCCTATCTTCATGGGGAACCCAAATAGAGTTTCCAAGGCTGGTTCAGACCAGAAATGTCTCAACCCCTCCCCCTAGACCCAATTAAATGGCCTTAAGCTAAAGTCAAACCCGTGGAACTTACCTGCAAAAATCTGCGGCAGTGTTAGGAATACAATTACTCGAATCTGCTCAGAAAACGCCATGCCGAGAGATAGGAAAACTCCAATAAAGGCGCTGGCGATGATGCAGATGTCCAGGCTGTAGCTCTTCACAAACAGAGTGAAGAAGGCAAATACTATGGCCAAGAACATGCCTAGAACAAATGAGCCGAAGCATCTCAGGAATTCCTTGCACATACTGTTCTTTCTTCTTCTCATTGGAACATTCTTTTGGTTCTCTAGATCATTGGATTTGAGTTCAACCTTCATTGTGTGATTGTGTTTTCGATGTGATTGATTTGATTGATTCTGATTGATTGTGATTTAGATGAATCTGAGGGAGGGAAGCAGAACATTTTTCGATGTGATTGATTTGATTGATTCTGATTGATTGTGATTTAGATGAATCTGAGGGAGGGAAGCAGAACATTGTTAAACCTGTGCAATTCCCAAGACTAATGCACCTTGGGGTTAGACCATTAGTTATGATCACCAGGACACAGTGCCATCTAGTTCTTATATCAGTCACCAAAACACACCCCTCAATACACATCTAGATACATTCCTCCATTTACATGTTAGACTTACAGGTCTGCAGTCTTCTAACTAAAACTGGGTTCTGAATGTATTATTAAATGAGAAAAACAATACATTCATAACTCACATAATTTTATTATTCTTCAAAACCCATTTCTAAATATAATCCCTCAGCAAACCTTTCTTTCCCCATAACAGACAGGTCAGACTTGCAGGCCTATAGGTTCCCAGCTAAAATCGCATTGTTTTCCTCAATATATTATGTGAAAAAAATCGATTTCTTATATTAAGTGTTATACTTGGACTATAAGTAACCAATGAAAAGAGGTTTCTCTATTACTTACTCGTTAAAGATGTTGAATAAATAAATAATATGAAGATTAGTATTGAGCAGTCTCTAGGAGCTCTGTCCAATAGCTAATCCGCAACTAAATGAAATGAGTTCAGGTGTGATACTAGATAAACAGATGAGGTCATTATGACATCACTATGCCCCGCCCATATCATGAAAGGCTTTCTTATGTTAGTCATTATGACATCACAGTGACCTAAAGTTACCTTGCTTTAGGTCACTGTGTAGTCATTATGACATCACAGTGACCTATAGTTACCTTGCTTTAGGTCACTGTGTAGTCATTATGACATCACAGTGACCTAAAGTTACCTTGCCTCTGATTGGTAAATGGCTAAATCCCAGGGTTAATAAACTTTACTAATATATAATTATGTATGAAATGAAATTAAAGGGGGAATTAAGACACTGCCCAGCCTCCAAACTACCCCATCACCTGTCCATTTATAGCCCAAGTCCATCTGTCTGACAAGCTCCATCCCATAATACTAACTATGACATCATCCACCAAACTCTATTTCTAAATACAATCCCCCAACTAGGGATGCACCGAATTCGGGATTCGGCCAGGATTCGGCCTTTTTCAGCAGGATTCGGCCGAATCATTCTGCCAGGCCGAACCGAATCTGAATTTGCATATGCAAATGCGTGACTTTTTGACACAAAGCAAGGAAGTTAAAAAAGATTTTCCCTTCCCACCCCTTATTTGCATATGCAAATTAGGATTTGGATTCGGTTCGGTATTCGGCCGAATCTTTCGCCAAGGATTCGGGGGTTCGGCCGAATCCAAAAAAGTGGATTTGGTGCATCCCTACCCCCAACCAACCTCCCTCAATATCCTTATTGTGGCTGCAAATTCACAGCCCCAACTGAATTCCCCAGTTCCGTTAGTTTCAAGCTTTATACTTACAAAGATGTAGAATTCAGTTGGTTGATTAGTACAAAACAGACACAACAGTTCTGCTCGGTAGCTAATCCTCCAACAACTGATAGCGGCTGCACTGGTGTTGCTGCTATATATATAGCTGGGGTCATTATGACATCACTATGCCACGCCCACCCCAGGTGGAGACAGATGGACCTCTGCTATTGTCATTATGACATCACAATGACCTAACGTTACCATGGAGATGTCTGAATGACTTTCTTTTGTATCTTAATAATAATAATAATAGCAAGTGATGACGCAATAGGGAGAATGTCGTATATCTGTTACTATGTCTTTATTAAAGGATACGTAAACGTTAAAAAAAAGTAAAATTTTTCAGGGTTCTTTTCTAATTGTAATTAACATTATTGGTGTTGTAACAAAATTCATGATGTTGGCAGTTGATAAAAACGTGAAGCTTTGAGAGTTAACGGCTCCACTTCTCAAGTCCCTCGTCCCTCTCCAGCACTCGGCACCCGGTTCTGTTGGAGCAGGATTGACCCCGTACCGACCGTGTGTAGGGTTGGAATTAGGGGACCCCGATAGATGTAGGAAAGCTAGGGTCCCCCTCCCCATGTGTTTAAATCTAATGTGTTGCTCCAAAAGCCTTTCAATGTACCAGTGTGAGTAGATACACAACCCTGTATGTATAGACACCCTCTTGTTTCTAATTGCACTGGGCCCCCAAGGGCCCCTCTAAGTTCTAGACCCAAATGAAATATGTGTGTGTGTTGTTTCCTCTCCCCGTTCATGTTATGGATTTACTGTAAAATCTTCAGGCAGCAAGAGGCAGATATACAGATACAGTAACCAGACCTGATATACAGTCATTTATATACAATAATCAGGTGTTATATACAGTAACCAGGCCTTATATACAGTACAGCCCACTCATGCCCCTCCTGTCATATTTAAGGAATTCTGAGCAAATGTTGGAGCCTGTGGCCCCACCCTGAGTCCCTGAGGATCCAGTGAAGAGGGAGGGAGAGGTCATTACTGGGGATCAATAGATTATAGAGGGCAGGATAGGACAATGCAGGAGGCCATTTATGCCAAACGGGAACAACCATCCCTGAACAGACGAGCAGTTGGGGACACGTCTTGTCAGCAATGTACAGTTCCGCTTGTACAAAGCTTCAGTATATTCCCCCAACATGTCACACAAGCACAAAATGGCCTTACGATTCTGTCACAATCACAATAAATCCACAGGACAGTCGTCATTTTTTGTAAAACAATATTTCTTTGTTTTTATATAAAAATATAAATCTTAATTTAATATGTCTTAAAAATATATATGAAATAAATTTTTACATTGATATAAAATGTATATATGACATTAAAATAATATAAAAAACAAATATATTAATAAAATGTATTTTAAACTGTATATCTACAAAAGTAACTATATAAATATGTCCACATCTTGTATAAAAATAATATAAATATATGTATAAAAAAATATATATATATAAGCCTTCAGAATGGACCCGCATCACTCGTGTATCCAACATTTCAGCCCACATTGGGGCCTTTATCAAGGATATATGTAAAACTATACAAATAAAATACATATATGAAATTAAAATAATATAAATATATAAATTAAAATCTATACAATGATACATATTTAGATTTGTAAAACAGAAAGCTGTTGTACTCAAGTTGCTTTGTGAAAAAATATAAAAGACATTTTATTTAGATTTTTAGATTAGATTTTCAGGGACCAAGTCACAAGCCACAGACACAGCCCCCAATCCACCCAATATATCACCCACTTTGGGTAAGACCCACCCACTTTGGGGGCTGTGAATCTGGTGTGTCCCAGCCGACAAGGACTCGTTTCTGTACAAAACATTGCGTTTCTTCTCTGCAGTTGGGCATTTTTCTAAATCCAAGGAGAATGAGTTCTGCCCATTGGGATCAGTCCCTTCCTTTATTGTCCCCTAGTCTTGCTATAGCTCAGCGCCTCTGATACAATTTCCTTGGGATGCCTTTTTTCTTCATCTTCGTCAACTTGGAAAATGCTTCATCTAGAGTCTCCTCGTCTGAACTGTCACTTGATGGGGATTGCTCCTGGTACTCATAGTCGGCATCACTGCAAGTACAAAGGGTTAAATGTCAGCTGAGAGCCCTCCCCAAACATACCCTGACTGCAAAATACTAAAAGTTCATGCTAATTTCCTCTTTAACCTATTTATAACCAATGAGCAGCCACACTTGCAAAATAAGAAGAGTTCTGCAATATCTAATGGGGCTTCCTTTCTCTTATTTATGGCTTTCACCCTTTCTGAGGTTCTACAAGCTCTTACCTTAATTCCATGGAGGAGTCCGAGTCCTCATCTTCCTCAGTGTTTTGCACTTTCCTGAACCTCTTACTCCTGCCTCTTTCCTCCAGCCACAGCTCGACCTGCTCCTCATCACTGGAGTCTCTGAGGATTAGAATAAGGGTTAAATGTTGTAGGAAGGAAGAACGAAGCCTAGTAGAAGGGCAAGATGGTGCCAGTAGGACAAGATGGAGACAGTGGGGCAAGATGGAGACAGTAGGACAAAATGGAAACAGTAGGTAACGGAGACAGTAGAACAAGATGGAGACAGTAGGGCAAGATGAGACAGTAGGACAAGATGGAGACAGAAGGCAAGATGGAGACTGTAAGAGATAACCTAAAACTTTACTTACCAATAATTATGTAGCCCCGGGATGTGGTAACCAAACACTTGGATGTAAGAATCTTCACTTGTCCTCTTACCATATCCTCAAATGAGGATATTATTTGTTTAAAGAAGTCGCTGAAGAAATTTGAACCTGTTATGGTGACGTTGAAGATTAGAGGAGCTAATGGAGCAAAAAAAAATTATTACCTCTCACTTATAGGCAGCCCCCTCCCTGTCCAATGTGAAAGAGCAGACCAGTAACCCTCTTACCTGTCACCGTTATATTGCTGTTCATGTGCCTTCCCTAGCAAAAAGTAGGCTCTGAAATCTGTCACAATGATGAAGATAGAGCCTATCATGTACGGCACAATCGCCAAGAAACCTTTCAACATCTTCTTCTCAATTGACGTCATCTTCAGGGAAACTGTAGGAATGAGAGAGACTCATGAGAAAATGGAGGCTGGGACAGACAAAGTGGGTTTATTAAATGTAACACAGGCGGCTAATATTGGTTTGTGGTTACTATAAAGACTATGGGGTGAGTAAACTTATGATTGAGTAGTTAAGTGAGTGGTAGTTATAGCCAGTAAGTTATTTGTTATTGAGAGCTGGGTAACTATAGTAAGTGGTGGGGCTCGCTAAGCATAGAGGGGTCTGTACTATAGTGAATGAGTGGGGGGTGTTACTGAAAAGAATTGGGACTCACCAGGTGAGACGTAGAGAGATTGCTCCTTCATGTTCAGGGGTAACAGAGAGGGAGCACCAGTCTTCACTCTCAGCTCATTCAGCTTCATAAAGTTCTTAGTGATGTAGAAATTGTCGTGCTTGTCATTGAGCAGGTAATTCCTGCGATATAGCGCCGCCCTGCAGATCAATGAGAAATCCAATTAGAAAGGGTAATTCCTTTAGTAACATCAGAAGCAACAGTAAGAACAGAGGAATTGGACCTACCGAATGAAGGAGTAAAGGCAGAAGAAGAGCACAAAATACTGGGCCAGTCCAAAAATCTCCAGGTAAGGGTCTATACTGGCGTTCACCTCGTCCATAATCTTCTCTGCCACGTTGATCACGTCGGTGGCGCTGGCATTGATATCAAAGTCGTGGATGACAGTGATATTAAACAGAAAGTGATCCTTGAACTTGTTAAGGATGGAATCGGGCAGCTGTAAGGAAAGTGCAGAGATGGGAATTTTGTTATAGAACAAGGGCTGGATCCTTTAATCTCACACACAGTGTCCAAACAGACTTCCTTGCTTAGTAACTCATGGCAACCCACCAACCTAATCTTCGTCACTCACCTTTGTCCTTCAGTCGACTGACGTGAGTCTGAACAAAGTCGGGCCCATGCACGGAACTGTGGGACAGACGAAGTTGGATTCATTAGAATTTGTCATTAATCCAGGAGAAAGAACTAGAGCAGAACATGTCAGATTGGGGTGAGTTGTAACTTACCTCCAGCCAGTGCACACAGGGGCCGAAATGTGTCTATAATGCCGCAGACGAAGCCAAACAACCCGGCATTATCGGTACAAGTCTGCTTGGCCGTATCGAACAATTCTTGCTCGGGTTCCCTAACTCCTCATTGCAGATAGTTCCCATGTTGTACAGGTATGACCACGCCGCTCTCAAGTCTCGGCCTGGGAAGGACGGGAGGATTAGAAGGCGAGTTTATTATCAGTATTGATGCCACGCCAGGTACCACGGAGCAACAAGGTATCATTGATTGGGCACACACAACTCGAGGGTTTCTCATCTATACGTCTCATGCCCTCCTGTAGGGCAGTAAGGAAGCCTTGTGACCAGTTGGAGACATTTTTAAAGTTACCAGCAATGGACCTGATCTTGTCCAAAGCCCCTGGAAAGAGAGAAACGAGTGTGAGACTCACGCGATTGCACTTTCTGTCACATATACTGCCATGGGCAAATAGCACTGATCTGTCCATCTTGTCAGACACCCAAATGTGACTGCAGCCCCTGTCTCCATCCACCCAGATTCTGACCAGATCTGCACCTGTAGGGTCACCTTCAAGTGCCCAAAAGGTAGATTGGGATCTAACCTACTTGCTACACCCACCGCTCTTCGGTTACTTACTCATCACAGGCGCTTTCATCTCCTGAACAATTTCTAAGGTCTGATTCACAGCCAACTGCAACCCGCACGAGGAAGCTTCCAACACCCGCTTGTAATTCTCCAGGATATTTCCGGCGGGTCCTTGGATGGTCAGTGAAAAGGCCAGTGCAATAATCAGGTTCTTGCCTTGAGCTGGGAGAGATGGGAGAATTAATCATTCTTATTATTCCATAGCCTGACTGCCCCTACATTAAAGTTCCTATGCTGATGATGAGACCTCCTTTCCTCCCCACAAATAAATCACCCATTCCCCTTCTCTTCATAGGGAACACAAATAGAGTTTCCAAGGCTGGTTCAGACCAGAAATGTCTCAACTCCTCCCCCTAGACCCAATTATATATATAAGCTAAAGCCAAACCCGTGGAACTTACCTGCAAATATCTGTAGTAGTGTTAGGAATACAATTACATGAATCTGCTCAAAAAACGCCATGCCGAGAGAAAGAAAACTCCAATAAAGGCGCTGGCGATGATGCAGATGTCCAGGCTGTAGCTCTTCACAAACAGAGTGAAGAAGGCAAATACTATGGCCAAGAACATGCCTAGAACAAATGAGCCAAAGCATCTCAGGAATTCCTTGCACATACTGTTCTTCTTCTCATTGGAACATTCTTTTGGTTCTCTATATCATTGGATTTGAGTTCAACCTTTATTGTGTGATTGTGTTTTCAATGTGATTGATGTGATTGATTGTGATTTAGATGAATCTGGGGGAGGGAAGCAGAACATTGTTAAACCTGTACAATTCCAAGACTAATGCACCTTGGGTTAGACCATTAGTTATGATCACCAGGACACAGTGCCATCTAGTTCTTATATCAGTCACCAAAACACACCCCTCAATACACATCTAGATACATTCCTCCATTTACATGTTAGACTTACAGGTCTGCAGTCTTCTAACTAAAACTGGGTTCTGAATGTAATATTAAATGAGTAAAACAATACATTCCTAACTCATATACTTTTATATTCTCCAAAACCCATTTCTAAATATAATCCCTCGGCAAACCTTTCTTTCCCCGTAACAGCCAGGTCAGACTTGCAGGCATATAGTTTCCCAGCAAAAATCGCATTCTTTTTCTCAATATATTATTTGAAAAAAATCTATTTCTTATATCAAGTGTTAGTCTGCAGTCTTCTAACTAAAACTGGGTTCTGAATGTATTATTAAAAAAACAATACATTCCCAACATAGCTCTGTCCAGTGTCGGACTGGGACACTAAGGGCCCACCCAAAAACCTTAGACCAGGGGCCAACCATAAAACCTTAGACCAGAGACCCACTCTCAGTACTAATATTCTTCATCTCCTCAATCAACCTCTATTCTCCTAGTCTGTTTTCTTTACAGACTATAATCAATCATTCCATCTATTTAGCATCTTTGTTCTCATAGAAATAGAGAATTGCCATGAAATAGGCCAAAAGTTTAGCAGCATGAGGGGCCACTGACACCTGGGCCCAGTCCGACACTGGCTCTGTTAGTGAATCTACCCCTTAGTCTGGTTGGGGTATGGAAGTAATAGTAAAGTTATATAATTATTGTGGAATTATAGAGAAAATGTTTAATGAAACTACATGGTAATGAAGATGTAGTACAAGGCTACATACAGTCAATACGATTAAAGAACTTACCACATGTTTGTGTGATGATGATGATGATGATGGTCTTAAAGGAATATTTTTTATTGACAATCACAAGATGATAAGAGACAAGGACAATATGATATATTGGAAGTACAAGTACACGAAGTTCCTGTCCTTGGGTTTAATCACCTCAAAGAATTATACTTGGGACAACACCTTTACTAACGACTTTACAGTCACCATCTTTGAACAGAGTTTAAGGAACAACAAAGGATTAAGAGACTTTATTTTATGAAATATTACTAAATATTTGGAATGGAATTTAATTGGAAATGGAAGAATTAGATATGATATGTTACCTGTGAATTCTTAGAAGTTGAAATGCTTGAATTATTATTATAGTTAGATAGGCAATTAACTTGATTGTGATGGATTAAGAATTCTCCAGCATTGAGTTTTTTTCCAATTCTGCTGGTCAAGAAGGAGTTCTTGGTTTTGAAGATGGTTTTAGCCCCTCTTCAAAGCAAAGTAGTTACAATACGGTTATTTGCATATAGGATGAGTTTAGTGATACGTTAAAGTTAATTTGGTCATTAGGAGGGAATGATAGGGTTACATAAACCATAATCACTTATATCATATCTAATATAATTAATTCTTTAACTGTAAAGCTTTCTGACAACCACGAGTTACAACAAATGTCAACCATGACATGAGAAAGTACCATCGATGTGATCTTTGTTTGGGCAAATAACTCTGAACAAGCCCCTGCTCAAGGATCTGCTCTTGCTGTGTATAACTAGGTGATTGGTCATTTTATCAAGTGATGACCAATAGGGAGATTGTCGTATATCTGTTAGTATGTCCTTGTTAAAGGATAAGTAAACCTTAAAAAAGGGAGCTTTTCTGATTGTAATTAACATTATTGGTGTTGTATCAAAATTCATGATGTTGGCAGTTGATAAAAACGTGAAGCTGTGAGAGTTAACGGCTCCACTTCTCAAGTCACTCGTCCCTCTCCAGCACTCGGCACCCGGTTCTGTTGGAGCAGGATTGGCCCCGTACCGACCGTGTGTAGGGTTGGAATTAGGGGATCCCGATAGATGTATGAAAGCTAGGGTCCCCCTCCCCATGTGTTTAAATCTAATGTGTGGCTCCAAAAGCCTTTCAATGTACCAGTGTGAGCAGATACACAACCCTGTATGTATAGACACCCTCTTGTTTCTACTTGCACTGGGCCCTCAAGGGCCCCTCTAAATTCTAGACCCAAATTTAATATGTGTTGTTTCCTCTCCCCATTCATGTTATGGATTTACTGTAAAATCTTCAGGCAGCAAGAGGCAGATCTACAGATACTGTAACCAGGCCTGATATACAGTCATTTATATACAATAATCAGGTGTTATATACAGTAACCAGGCCTTATATACAGTACAGTATATTCCACCAACATGTCACACAAGCACAAAATGGCACTAAGATTCTGTCACAATCAAAATAAATCCACAGGACAGTCGTAATTTTTTTAAACAATTTATTTTTTTGCTTTTTATATAAAAACAGATATCTTTAATTTAATCTATGTCTTAAAAATATATATGAAATACATTTTTTACATTGATATAAAAATGTATATATGACAAAATATATATAATATAAAAAATAAATATATTAATTAAAATTTATTTTAAACTGTATATCTACAAAAGTAACTAAATATAAATATGTCCACATCTTGTATAAAAATAATATAAATATATGTATAAAAATATATTGAGTTTGTAAGCCGAAACGTTGAAATAAATCTACCAGCTTTTTTTCACTTATCAAGACCTATGTGTGCGGAAGTTTTTTTGCTTTATAGATAATGAATTTTTTCCAGCACCTAGGCATCAACATGGCTATCTGAGTGCACCTATCTAGTTATATGTCTATATATATATATATATATATATATATATATATATATATATATAAAGCCTTCAGAATGGACCCGCACAAAATTTTATTAAGCATCACTCGTGTATCCAACATTTCAGCCCACATTGGGGCCTTTATCAAGGATATATGTAAAACTATACAAATAAAATACATATATGAATATAAATTAAAATCTATAAAATGATACATATTTAGATTTGTAAAACAGAAAGCTGTTGCACTCAAGTTGCTTTGTGAAAAAATATAAAAGATATTTTATTTAGATTTTTAGATTAGATTTTCAGGGACCAAGTCACAAGCCACAGACACAGCCCCCAATCCACCCAATATCTCACCCACTTTGGGTAAGACCCACCCACTTTGGGGGCTGTGAATCTGGTGTGTCCCAGCCGACGAGGACTCATTTCTGTACAAAACATTGCGTTTCTTCTCTGCAGTTGGGCATTTTTCTAAATCCAAGGAGAATGAGTTCTGCCCATTGGGATCAGTCCCTTCCTTTATTGTCCCCTAGTCTTGCTATAGCTCAGCGCCTCTGATACAATTTCCTTGGGATGCCTTTTTTCTTCATCTTCGTCAACTTGGAAAATGCTTCATCTAGAGTCTCCTCGTCTGAGCTGTCACTTGATGGGGATTGCTCCTGGTACTCATAGTCGGCATCACTGCAAGTACAAAGGGTTAAATGTCACCTGAGAGCCCTCCCCAAACATACCCTGACTGCAAAATACTTAAAGTCCATGCTAATTTCCCGTTTAACCTATTTATAACCAATGAGCGGCCACACTTGCAAAATTAGAAGAGTTCTGCAATATCTAATGGGGCTTCCTTTCTCTTATTTATGGCTTTCACCCTTTCTGAGGTTCTACAAGCTCTTACCTTAATTCCATGGAGGAGTCCGAGTCCTCATCTTCCTCAGTGTTTTGCACTTTCCTGAACCTCTTACTCCTGCCTCTTTCCTCCAGCCACAGCTCGACCTGCTCCTCATCACTGGAGTCTCTGAGGATTAGAATAAGGGTTAAATGTTGTAGGAAGGAAGAACGAGGCCTAGTAGAAGGGCAATATGGCGCCAGTAGGACAAGATGGCAGTAACTGGTCTTTAATCTCCACCAAATGATTTTTTTTTTTCTACAAACGCCTATAATACATAAGACTAGTGTATAAGTAGGGGGAATGGGATCATTTGGGGATGGGACCTACAAGACACCGGCACAAGATGGGGAAACAGGTGGGAAAGGGGAGTATTTCAGGCAAAACTTACATCTCCTCATCTGTTGAATCCGAGTAGGTGAGGGGAGTGAGGCAGAACTTGCAGGCGTTCTCTAGTTTGATGCAGCAGTCTCCGCAGTACAGCCCTAGGGAGAGACGTGGCTCAGTATGACAATCAATAGGCCAGCCAGACATTCATGGCACTAGATATTACATGAAATACCAGAGTCCAACATGCAGAACTCATACATTTAGTGGGTTGCCCCTAAAAACATGGCTGTGATTATTGCACCCCCAATTGAGATTCTGATAAAAATTGAGAACATTTTGGGCTTAAGAAGTGGCCATGTACTGTACTAGGAACTGGGCTCAACTGAAAGTGATGGGGTACTTACCTCTGCAGTCCCTGGTAATACAGGCTAGAAATTCCAGGCTGTTACTGTCGGTTCTGACTTTGGCACATTCCATGCAGAACTCTTCCCTTTTGCCCATCAGTCTGACCAGACGGTAAAACACAGAGTTTCTGTAAAAATAAAAGGGGAGAATGTTTATCACACTCACACTCTTTCTCTATGAAATGTGTATATCCAGGCAGGGTAGGAATCGATTGCTATACCGTTTGGCCAGCTTGTAGAGGAAGCTGCTGGGTTGTGGATCCTGGGAAGCAGTAACAATGTACTTCATATGATAAGGGGTCCTCTCTGGGCGCTCGCAGATAATCGTGTTGTACAGGAAGCAGATCCTTTCCTGGAGAGAAACAAATGAAATATCAAATATACTTTGAACACTATTGGTCCCTATGTGAATGTGAACATTAGAAAGTATTTCCTATTCAAGGATGTCACGTGTCTTTTACATGATTAAGATATTAAAGGGCTTTTGGGATTAATACTCCTATAGCCTGAGCCAGGGAGAAGTCTCAATACAATTTGGAGTAATAAAGTTAAATAAGAATATGAGCAACTAGGGTGAAATTGATGGACTGTAGATGTCATTTATCAGCTTTAACTACTATGTGAATGTGTGAGGAGTTTTGCTTCCTACAAACTTACCAGTTCACGATATGGATAATAATAGGCACAGAGGGAGCGTCTCAATCTCGTAAGATACACCCCAATCGCGGTGGCCAAAAAGGCAAATCCGTATAAAAGTCCTAGGAGAAAAAAGAGCAGGTTTAATTCAGGACTGTCGAACAAGATGGAGATAGAATGGAAAGATGGAGGCAGTAGGGCAAGATGGAGGCAGTAGGGCAAGATGGAGGCAGTAGGAGGAGATGAAGACAGTAGGGAAAGATGGAGACAGTAGGGCAAGATGGAGACAGTAGGGCAAGATGGAGACAGTAGGGCAAGATGGAGACAGTAGGGCAACATGGAGACAGTAGGACAAGATGGACATAGTAGGACAAGATGGAGACAGTAGGACAGGATGGAGACTGTAGGAGGAGATGAAGACATTAGGGAAAGATGGAGACAGTAGGACAAGCATGAGACAGTACGGCAATATGGAGACAATAGGACAAGATGGAGACAGTATAGCAAGATGCAGACAGTAGAACAAGATGGAGACAGTAGGACAAGATGGAGACAGTAGGACAAGATGGAGACAGTAGGACAAGATGGAGACAGTAGGTAACGATGGAGACAGTAGGACAAGATGGAGACAGTAACACAGAGTTGCACATCCCAAATGCAAACTTTACTTACCGATAATTATGTAGCCCCGGAAGTCCGGCTTTGATGGGGTAACCAAACACTTGGATGTGAGAATCTGCACTTGTCCCCTTACCATATCCTCAAATGAGGATATTATTTGTTTAAAGAAGTCGCTGAAGAAATTTGAGCCTGTTACGGTGACGTTGAAGATTAGAGGAGCTAATGGAGGAAAAAAAAACACAACATTATTACCTCTCACTCTATATTACAGGCAGCCCCCTCCCTGTCCAATGTGAAAGAGAGACCAATAACCCTCTTACCTGTCACCGTTATATTGCCACTGAGCTGTTCATGTGCCTTCCCTAGCAAAAAGTAGGCTCCGAAATCTATCAAGATGATGAAGATGGAGCCTATCATGTACGGCACAATCCCCAAGAAACCGGTCAACATATTCTTCTCAATTGACGTCATCTTCAGGGAAACTGTAGGAATGAGAGAGACTCATGAGAAAATGGAGGCTGGGACAGACAAAGTGGGTTTCTTAAATGTAACGCATTCGGCTAATATTGGTTTGTGGTTACTATAAAGACTATGGGGTGAGTAAACTTGTGATTGAGTGAGTGGTAATTATAGCCAGTAAGTGGCAGGTACCTTCATTATTGAGAGTTGGGTGATTATAGTGTGTAGTGGGGGTCACTAAGCATAGAGGGGTCTGTACTATAGTGAATGAGTGGGGGGTATTACTGAAGAGAATTGGGACTCACCAGGTGAGACGTAGAGAGATTGCTCCTTCATGTTCAGGGGTAACAGAGAGGGAGCACCAGTCTTCACTCTCAGCTCATTCAGCTTCATAAAGTTCTTAGTGATGTAGAAATTGTCGTGCTTGTCATTGAGCAGGTAATTCCTGCGATATAGCGCCGCCCTGCAGATCAATGAGAAATCCAATTAGAATGGGTAATTCCTTAAGTAACATTATGGGAGAGAGAGTGGGAAGGGAAGTAGGAATGAAAGCTACAATGCCCCCTGTACATATATATCCCATACTCACTATCCCCCCCTACAGGACTGGGCAGATACTACGGGAAATGGGGTCAGAACTCAATCAGAACCAACAGTAAGAACAGAGGAATTGGACCTACCGAATGAAGGAGTAAAGGCAGAAGAAGAGCACAAAATACTGGGCCAGTCCAATAATCTCCAGGTAAGGCTCTATACTGGCGTTCACCTCGTCCATAATCTGCTCTGCCACGTTGATCACGTCGGTGGCGCTGGCGTTGATATCAAAGTCGTGGATGACAGTGATATTAAACAGAAAGTGATCCTTGAACTTGTTAAGGACGGAATCGGCAGCTGTAAGGAAAGTGCAGAGATTGGAATTTTGCTATAGAACAAGGGCTGGATCCTTAAATCCCACACACAGTGTCCAGAAAGACTTGCCTGCTTAGTAACCCATAGCAACCAACCCACCAAATCTGCGTCACTCACCTTTGTCCATCAGTCGACTGACGTGAGTCTGAACAAAGTCGGGGCCCATGCACGGAACTGTGGGAAAGACGAAGTTGGATTCATTAGAATTTGTCATTAATCCAGGAGAAAGAACTAGAGCAGAACATGTCAGATTGGGGTGAGTTGTAACTTACCTCCAGCCAGTGCACACAGGGGCCGAAATGTGTCTATAATGCCGCAGACGAAGCCAAACAACCCGGCATTATCGGTACAAGTCTGCTTGGCCGTATCGAATTTCTGGTAACATTTCTTGCTCGGGTTCCCTAACTCCTCATTGCAGATAGTTCCCATGTTGTACAGGTATGACCACGCCGCTCTCAAGTCTCGGCCTGGGAAGGACGGGAGGATTAGAAGGCGAGTTTAGTATCAGTATTGATGCCACGCCAGGTACCACGGAGTAACAAGGTATCACTGACTGGGCACACACAACCCGAGGGTTTCTCTACTCACCTATACGTCTCACGCCCTCCTGTAGGGCAGTAAAGAAGCCTTGCGACCGGTTGGAGACATTTTTAAAGTTACCAGCAATGGACTTGATCTTGTCCAAAGCCCCTGGAAAGAGAGAAACGAGTGTAAGACTCACGTGATTGCACTTTATTTCACATACAACCCACCCAGATTCTGACTAGATCTGCACCTGTAGGGTCACCTTCAAGCGCCCAAAAGGTAGATCGGGATATTCCTACTTGCTACACCCACCGCTCTTCCGTTACTTACTCATCACAGGCGCTTTCATCTCCTCAACAACTTCTAAGGTCTGATTCACGGCCAACTGCAACCCGCACGAGGTTGCTTCCGACACCCGCTTGTAATTCTCCAGGATATTTCCGGCGGGTCCTTGGATGGTCAGCGAAAAGGCCAGTGCAATAATCAGGTTCTTGCCTTGAGCTGGGAGAGATGGGAGAATTAATCATTATTCTTATTCTCATTATTCCATAGCCTGACTGCCCCTACATTAAAGTTTCTATGCTGATGGTGAGACCTCCTTTCCTCCCCACAAATAAATCAAACATTCCCCCTATCTTCATGGGGAACCCAAATAGAGTTTCCAAGGCTGGTTCAGACCAGAAATGTCTCAACCCCTCCCCCTAGACCCAATTATATGGCCTTAAGCTAAAGTCAAACTTACCTGCAAAAATCTGCGGCAGTGTTAGGAATACGATTACTCGAATCTGCTCAGAAAACGCCATGCCGAGAGATAGGAAAACTCCAATAAAGGCGCTGGCGATGATGCAGATGTCCAGGCTGTAGCTCTTCACAAACAGAGTGAAGAAGGCAAATACTATGGCCAAGAACATGCCTAGAACAAATGAGCCGAAGCATCTCAGGAATTCCTTGCACATACTGTTCTTTCTTCTTCTCATTGGAACATTCTTTTGGTTCTCTATATCATTGGATTTGAGTTCAACCTTCATTGTGTGATTGTGTTTTCGATGTGATTAATTTGATTGATTCTGATTGATGTGATTGATTTGATTGATTGTGATTAAGATGAATCTGGGGGAGGGAAGCAGAACATTGTTAAACCTGCACAATTCCCAAGACTAATGCACCTTGGGGTTAGACCATTAGTTATGATCACCAGGACACAGTGCCATCTAGTTCTTATATCAGTCACCAAAACACACCCCTCAATACACATCTAGATACATTCCTCCATTTACATGTTAGACTTACAGGTCTGCAGTCTTCTAACTAAAACTGGGTTCTGAATGTATTATTAAATGAGAAAAACAATACATTCATAACTCACATAATTTTATTATTCTTCAAAACCCATTTCTAAATATAATCCCTCAGCAAACCTTTCTTTCCCCATAACAGACAGGTCAGTCTTGCAGGCCTATAGTTTCCCAGCTAAAATCGCATTTTTTCCCTCAATATATTATGTGAAAAAAAATCGATTTCTTATATTAAGCGTTATAGTTGGACAGCTATAAGTAACCAATGAAAAGAGGTTTCTCTATTACTTACTCGTTAAAGATGTTGAATAAATAAATAATATGAAGATTAGTATTGAGCAGTCTCTAGGAGCTCTGTCCAATAGCTAATCCGCAACTAAATGAAATGAGTTCAGCTGTGATACTAGATAAACAGATGAGGTCATTATGACATCACTATGCCCCGCCCACATCATGAAAGGCTTTCTTATGTTAGTCATTATGACATCACAGTGACCTAAAGTTACCTTGCTTTAGGTCACTGTGTAGTCATTATGACATCACAGTGACCTATAGTTACCTTGCTTTAGGTCACTGTGTAGTCATTATGACATCACAGTGACCTAAAGTTACCTTGCCTCTGATTGGTAAATGGCTAAATCCCAGGGTTAATAAACTTTACTAATATATAATTATGTATGAAATTAAATTAAAGGGGGAATTAAGACACTGCCCAGCCTCCAAACTACCCCATCACCTGTCCATTTATAGCCCAAGTCCATCTGTCTGACAAGCTCCATCCCATAATACTAACTATGACATCATCCACCAAACTCTATTTCTAAATACAATCCCCCAACTAGGGATGCACCAAATTCGGGATTCGGCCAGGATTTGGCCTTTTTCAGCAGGATTCGGCCGAATCATTCTGCCAGGCCGAACCGAATCTGAATTTGCATATGCAAATGTGTGACTTTTTGACACAAAGCAAGGAAGTTAAAAAAGATTTTCACTTTCCACCCCTTATTTGCATATGCAAATTAGGATTTGGATTCGGTTCGGTATTCGGCCGAATCTTTCGCCAAGGATTCGGGGGTTCGGCCGAATCAAAAAAAGTGGATTTGGTGCATCCCTACCCCCAACCAACCTCCCCCAATATCCTTATTGTGGCTGCAAATTCACAGCCCCAACTGAATTCCCCAGTTCCGTTAGTTTCAAGCTTTATACTTACAAAGATGTAGAATTCAGTTGGTTGATTAGTACAAAACAGACACAACAGTTCTGCTCGGTAGCTAATCCTCCAACAACTGATAGCGGCTGCACTGGTGTTGCTGCTATATATATAGCTGAGGTCATTATGACATCACTATGCCACGCCCACCCCAGGAGGAGACAGATGGACCTCTGTTATTGTCATTATGACATCACAATGACCTAACGTTACCATGGAGATGTCTGAATGACTTTCTTTTGTATCTTAATAATAATAATAATAATAATAGCAAGTGATGACGCAATAGGGAGAATGTCGTATATCTGTTACTATGTCCTTATTAAAGGATACGTAAACGTTAAAAAAAAGTAAAATTTTTCAGGGTTCTTTTCTAATTGTAATTAACATTATTGGTGTTGTAACAAAATTCATGATGTTGGCAGTTGATAAAAACGTGAAGCTGTGAGAGTTAACGGCTCCACTTCTCAAGTCACTCGTCCCTCTCCAGCACTCGGCACCCGGTTCTGTTGGAGCAGGATTGGCCCCGTACTGACCATGTGTAGGGTTGGAATTAGGGGACCCCGATAGATGTATGAAAGCTAGGGTCCCCCTCCCCATGTGTTTAAATCTAATGTGTTGCTCCAAAAGCCTTTCAATGTACCAGTGTGAGCAGATACACAACCCTGTATGTATAGACACCCTCTTGTTTCTAATTGCACTGGGCCCCCAAGGGCCCCTCTAAGTTCTAGACCCAAATGAATATGTGTGTGTGTTGTTTCCTCTCCCCGTTCATGTTATGGATTTACTGTAAAATCTTCAGGCAGCAAGAGGCAGATATACAGATACAGTAACCAGACCTGATATACACTCATTTATATACAATAATCAGGTGTTATATACAGTAACCAGGCCTTATATACAGTACAGCCCACTCATGCCCCTCCTGTCATATTTAAGGAATTCTGAGCAAATGTTGGAGCCTGTGGCCCCACCCTGAGTCCCTGAGGATCCAGTGAAGAGGGAGGGAGAGGTCATTACTGGGGTTCAATAGATTATAGAGGGCAGGATAGGACAATGCAGGAGGCCATTTATGCCAAACGGGAACAACCATCCCTGAACAGACGAGCAGTTGGGGACACGTCTTGTCAGCAATGTACAGTTCCGCTTGTACAAAGCTTCAGTATATTCCCCCAACATGTCACACAAGCACAAAATGGCCTTACGATTCTGTCACAATCACAATAAATCCACAGGACAGTCGTCATTTTTTGTAAAACAATGTATTTCTTTGTTTTTTATATAAAAATATAAATCTTTAATTTAATATATGTCTTAAAAATATATATGAAATACATTTTTTACATTGATATAAAAATGTATATATGACATTAAAATAATATAAAAAACAAATATATTAATAAAAATGTATTTTAAACTGTATATCTACAAAAGTAACTATATAAATATGTCCACATCTTGTATAAAAATAATATAAATATATGTATAAAAAATATATATATATAAAGCCTTCAGAATGGACCCGCATCACTCGTGTATCCAACATTTCAGCCCATATTGGGGCCTTTATCAAGGATATATGTAAAACTATACAAATAAAATACATATATGAAATTAAAATAATATAAATATATAAATTAAAATCTATACAATGATACATATTTAGATTTGTAAAACAGAAAGCTGTTGCACTCAAGTTGCTTTGTGAAAAAATATAAAAGACATTTTATTTAGATTTTTAGATTAGATTTTCAGGGACCAAGTCACAAGCCACAGACACAGCCCCCAATCCACCCAATATATCACCCACTTTGGGTAAGACCCACCCACTTTGGGGGCTGTGAATCTGGTGTGTCCCAGCCGACAAGGACTCGTTTCTGTACAAAACATTGCGTTTCTTCTCTGCAGTTGGGCATTTTTCTAAATCCAAGGAGAATGAGTTCTGCCCATTGGGATCAGTCCCTTCCTTTATTGTCCCCTAGTCTTGCTATAGCTCAGCGCCTCTGATACAATTTCCTTGGGATGCCTTTTTTCTTCATCTTCGTCAACTTGGAAAATGCTTCATCTAGAGTCTCCTCGTCTGAGCTGTCACTTGATGGGGATTGCTCCTGGTACTCATAGTCGGCATCACTGCAAGTACAAAGGGTTAAATGTCAGCTGAGAGCCCTCCCCAAACATACCCTGACTGCAAAATACTAAAAGTTCATGCTAATTTCCTCTTTAACCTATTTATAACCAATGAGCAGCCACACTTGCAAAATAAGAAGAGTTCTGCAATATCTAATGGGGCTTCCTTTCTCTTATTTATGGCTTTCACCCTTTCTGAGGTTCTACAAGCTCTTACCTTAATTCCATGGAGGAGTCCGAGTCCTCATCTTCCTCAGTGTTTTGCACTTTCCTGAACCTCTTACTCCTGCCTCTTTCCTCCAGCCACAGCTCGACCTGCTCCTCATCACTGGAGTCTCTGAGGATTAGAATAAGGGTTAAATGTTGTAGGAAGGAAGAACGAAGCCTAGTAGAAGGGCAAGATGGTGCCAGTAGGACAAGATGGAGACAGTGGGGCAAGATGGAGACAGTAGGACAAAATGGAAACAGTAGGTAACGATGGAGACAGTAGAACAAGATGGAGACAGTAGGGCAAGATGAGACAGTAGGACAAGATGGAGACAGAAGGCAAGATGGAGACTGTAAGAGATAACCTAAAACTTTACTTACCAATAATTATGTAGCCCCGGGATGTGGTAACCAAACACTTGGATGTAAGAATCTTCACTTGTCCTCTTACCATATCCTCAAATGAGGATATTATTTGTTTAAAGAAGTCGCTGAAGAAATTTGAACCTGTTATGGTGACGTTGAAGATTAGAGGAGCTAATGGAGCAAAAAAAATTATTACCTCTCACTTATAGGCAGCCCCCTCCCTGTCCAATGTGAAAGAGCAGACCAGTAACCCTCTTACCTGTCACCGTTATATTGCTGTTCATGTGCCTTCCCTAGCAAAAAGTAGGCTCTGAAATCTGTCACAATGATGAAGATAGAGCCTATCATGTACGGCACAATCGCCAAGAAACCTTTCAACATCTTCTTCTCAATTGACGTCATCTTCAGGGAAACTGTAGGAATGAGAGAGACTCATGAGAAAATGGAGGCTGGGACAGACAAAGTGGGTTTATTAAATGTAACACAGGCGGCTAATATTGGTTTGTGGTTACTATAAAGACTATGGGGTGAGTAAACTTATGATTGAGTAGTTAAGTGAGTGGTAGTTATAGCCAGTAAGTTATTTGTTATTGAGAGCTGGGTAACTATAGTAAGTGGTGGGGCTCGCTAAGCATAGAGGGGTCTGTACTATAGTGAATGAGTGGGGGGTGTTACTGAAAAGAATTGGGACTCACCAGGTGAGACGTAGAGAGATTGCTCCTTCATGTTCAGGGGTAACAGAGAGGGAGCACCAGTCTTCACTCTCAGCTCATTCAGCTTCATAAAGTTCTTAGTGATGTAGAAATTGTCGTGCTTGTCATTGAGCAGGTAATTCCTGCGATATAGCGCCGCCCTGCAGATCAATGAGAAATCCAATTAGAAAGGGTAATTCCTTTAGTAACATCAGAAGCAACAGTAAGAACAGAGGAATTGGACCTACCGAATGAAGGAGTAAAGGCAGAAGAAGAGCACAAAATACTGGGCCAGTCCAAAAATCTCCAGGTAAGGGTCTATACTGGCGTTCACCTCGTCCATAATCTTCTCTGCCACGTTGATCACGTCGGTGGCGCTGGCATTGATATCAAAGTCGTGGATGACAGTGATATTAAACAGAAAGTGATCCTTGAACTTGTTAAGGATGGAATCGGCAGCTGTAAGGAAAGTGCAGAGATGGGAATTTTGTTATAGAACAAGGGCTGGATCCTTAAATCTCACACACAGTGTCCAAACAGACTTCCTTGCTTAGTAACTCATGGCAACCCACCAACCTAATCTTCGTCACTCACCTTTGTCCTTCAGTCGACTGACGTGAGTCTGAACAAAGTCGGGGCCCATGCACGGAACTGTGGGACAGACGAAGTTGGATTCATTAGAATTTGTCATTAATCCAGGAGAAAGAACTAGAGCAGAACATGTCAGATTGGGGTGAGTTGTAACTTACCTCCAGCCAGTGCACACAGGGGCCGAAATGTGTCTATAATGCCGCAGACGAAGCCAAACAACCCGGCATTATCGGTACAAGTCTGCTTGGCCGTATCGAACAATTCTTGCTCGGGTTCCCTAACTCCTCATTGCAGATAGTTCCCATGTTGTACAGGTATGACCACGCCGCTCTCAAGTCTCGGCCTGGGAAGGACGGGAGGATTAGAAGGCGAGTTTATTATCAGTATTGATGCCACGCCAGGTACCACGGAGCAACAAGGTATCATTGATTGGGCACACACAACTCGAGGGTTTCTCTACTCATCTATACGTCTCATGCCCTCCTGTAGGGCAGTAAGGAAGCCTTGTGACCAGTTGGAGACATTTTTAAAGTTACCAGCAATGGACCTGATCTTGTCCAAAGCCCCTGGAAAGAGAGAAACGAGTGTGAGACTCACGCGATTGCACTTTCTGTCACATATACTGCCATGGGCAAATAGCACTGATCTGTCCATCTTGTCAGACACCCAAATGTGACTGCAGCCCCTGTCTCCATCCACCCAGATTCTGACCAGATCTGCACCTGTAGGGTCACCTTCAAGTGCCCAAAAGGTAGATTGGGATCTAACCTACTTGCTACACCCACCGCTCTTCGGTTACTTACTCATCACAGGCGCTTTCATCTCCTGAACAACTTCTAAGGTCTGATTCACAGCCAACTGCAACCCACACGAGGTTGCTTCCAACACCCGCTTGTAATTCTCCAGGATATTTCCGGCGGGTCCTTGGATGGTCAGTGAAAAGGCCAGTGCAATAATCAGGTTCTTGCCTTTAGCTGGGAGTGATGGGAGAATTAATCATTCTTATTATTCCATAGCCTGACTGCCCCTACATTAAAGTTCCTATGCTGATGATGAGACCTCCTTTCCTCCCCACAAATAAATCACCCATTCCCCTTCTCTTCATAGGGAACACAAATAGAGTTTCCAAGGCTGGTTCAGACCAGAAATGTCTCAACTCCTCCCCCTAGACCCAATTATATATATAAGCTAAAGCCAAACCCGTGGAACTTACCTGCAAATATCTGTAGTAGTGTTAGGAATACAATTACATGAATCTGCTCAAAAAACGCCATGCCGAGAGAAAGAAAACTCCAATAAAGGCGCTGGCGATGATGCAGATGTCCAGGCTGTAGCTCTTCACAAACAGAGTGAAGAAGGCAAATACTATGGCCAAGAACATGCCTAGAACAAATGAGCCAAAGCATCTCAGGAATTCCTTGCACATACTGTTCTTCTTCTCATTGGAACATTCTTTTGGTTCTCTATATCATTGGATTTGAGTTCAACCTTTATTGTGTGATTGTGTTTTCAATGTGATTGATGTGATTGATTGTGATTTAGATGAATCTGGGGGAGGGAAGCAGAACATTGTTAAACCTGTACAATTCCCAAGACTAATGCACCTTGGGGTTAGACCATTAGTTATGATCACCAGGACACAGTGCCATCTAGTTCTTATATCAGTCACCAAAACACACCCCTCAATACACATCTAGATACATTCCTCCATTTACATGTTAGACTTACAGGTCTGCAGTCTTCTAACTAAAACTGGGTTCTGAATGTAATATTAAATGAGTAAAACAATACATTCCTAACTCATATACTTTTATTATTCTCCAAAACCCATTTCTAAATATAATCCCTCGGCAAACCTTTCTTTCCCCGTAACAGCCAGGTCAGACTTGCAGGCATATAGTTTCCCAGCAAAAATCGCATTCTTTTTCTCAATATATTATATGAAAAAAATCTATTTCTTATATCAAGTGTTAGTCTGCAGTCTTCTAACTAAAACTGGGTTCTGAATGTATTATTAAAAAAACAATACATTCCCAACATAGCTCTGTCCAGTGTCGGACTGGGACACTAAGGGCCCACCCAAAAACCTTAGACCAGGGGCCCACCATAAAACCTTAGACCAGAGACCCACTCTCAGTACTAATATTCTTCATCTCCTCAATCAACCTCTATTCTCCTAGTCTGTTTTCTTTACAGACTATAATCAATCATTCCATCTATTTAGCATCTTTGTTCTCATAGAAATAGAGAATTGCCATGAAATAGGCCAAAAGTTTAGCAGCATGAGGGGCCACTGACACCTGGGCCCACCCGGAGTTTTCCTGGTATCCCGGTGGGCCAGTCCGACACTGGCTCTGTTAGTGAATCTACCCCTTAGTCTGGTTGGGGTATGGAAGTAATAGTAAAGTTATATAATTATTGTGGAATTATAGAGAAAATGTTTAATGAAACTACATGGTAATGAAGATGTAGTACAAGGCTACATACAGTCAATACGATTAAAGAACTTACCACGTTTGTGTGATGATGATGATGATGATCTTAAAGGAATATTTTTTATTGACAATCACAAGATGATAAGAGACAAGGACAATATGATATATTGGAAGTACAAGTACACGAAGTTCCTGTCCTTGGGTTTAATCACCTCAAAGAATTATACTTGGGACAACACCTTTACTAACGACTTTACAGTCACCATCTTTGAACAGAGTTTAAGGAACAACAAAGGATTAAGAGACTTTATTTTATGAAATATTACTAAATATTTGGAATGGAATTTAATTGGAAATGGAAGAATTAGATATGATATGTTACCTGTGAATTCGTTGAAATGATTGAATTATTATTATAGTTAGATAGGCAATTAACTTGATTGTGATGGATTAAGAATTCTCCAGCATTGAGTTTTTTTTCAATTCTGCTGGTCAAGAAGGAGTTCTTGGTTTTGAAGATGGTTTTAGCCCCTCTTCAAAGCAAAGTAGTTACAATACGGTTATTTGCATATAGGATGAGTTTAGTGATACGTTAAAGTTCATTTGGTCATTGGGGGGAATGATGGGGTTACATAAACCATAATCACTTATATCATATCTAATATAATTAATTCTTTAACTGTAAAGCTTTCTGACAACCACGAGTTACAACAAATGTCAACCATGACATGAGAAAGTACCATCGATGTGATCTTTGTTTGGGCAAATAACTCTGAACAAGCCCCTGCTCAAGGATCTGCTCTTGCTGTGTATAACTAGGTGATTGGTCATTTTATCAAGTGATGACCAATAGGGAGATTGTCGTATATCTGTTACAATGTCCTTGTTAGAGGATAAGTAAACCTTAAAAAAGGGAGCTTTTCTGATTGTAATTAACATTATTGGTGTTGTATCAAAATTCATGATGTTGGCAGTTGATAAAAACGTAAAGCTGTGAGAGTTAACGGCTCCACTTCTCAAGTCACTCGTCCCTCTCCAGCACTCGGCACCCGGTTCTGTTGGAGCAGGATTGGCCCCGTACCGACCGTGTGTAGGGTTGGAATTAGGGGATCCCGATAGATGTATGAAAGCTAGGGTCCCCCTCCCCATGTGTTTAAATCTAATGTGTGGCTCCAAAAGCCTTTCAATGTACCAGTGTGAGTAGATACACAACCCTGTATGTATAGACACCCTCTTGTTTCTACTTGCACTGGGCCCCCAAGGGCCCCTCTAAGTTCTAGACCCAAATTTAATATGTGTGTGTGTTGTTTCCTCCAGGCCTTATATACAATAATTTATATACAATAATCAGGTGTTATATACAGTAACCAGGCCTTATATACAGTACAGCCCACTCATGCCCCTCCTGTCATATTTAAGGAATTCTGAGCAAATGTTGGAGCCTGTGGCCCCACCCTGAGTCCCTGAGGATCCAGTGAAGAGGGAGGGAGAGGTCATTACTGGGGATCAATAGATTATAGAGTGCAGGATAGGACAATGCAGGAGGCCATTTATGCCAAACGGGAACAACCATCCCTGAACAGACGAGTAGTTGGGGACACGTCTTGTCAGCAATGTACAGTTCCGCTTGTACAACGCTTCAGTATATTCCCCAACATGTCACACAAGCACAAAATGGCCTTACGATTCTGTCACAATCACAGTAAATCCACAGGACAGTCGTCATGTTTTGTAAAACAATGTATTTCTTTGTTTTTTATATAAAAATATAAATCTTTAATTTAATATATGTCTTAAAAATATATATGAAATACATTTTTTACATTGATCTATATATAAAGCCTTCAGAATGGACCCGCACTCCGAAAAATTCTTGTTATCAAAAATTGTATTAAGCATCACTCATGTATCCAACATTTCAGCCCATATTGGTGCCTTTATCAAGGATATATATAAAACTATACAAATAAAATACATATATGAAATTAAAATAATATAAATATATAAATTAAAATATATAAAATGATACATATTTAGATTTGTAAAACAGAAAGCTGTTGCACTCAAGTTGCTTTGTGAAAAAATATGAAATATATTTTATTTAGATTTTAAGATTAGATTTTCAGGGACCAAGTCACAAGCCAGAGACACAGCCCCCAATCCACCCAATATCTCACCCACTTTGGGTAAGACCCACCCACTTTGGGGGCTGTGAATCTGGTGTGTCCCAGCCGACGAGGACTCATTTCTGTACAAAACATTGCGTTTCTTCTCTGCAGTTGGGCATTTTTCTAAATCCAAGGAGAATGAGTTCTGCCCATTGGGATCAGTCCCTTCCTTTATTGTCCCCTAGTCTTGCTATAGCTCAGCGCCTCTGATACAATTTCCTTGGGATGCCTTTTTTCTTCATCTTCGTCAACTTGGAAAATGCTTCATCTAGAGTCTCCTCGTCTGAGCTGTCACTTGATGGGGATTGCTCCTGGTACTCATAGTCGGCATCACTGCAAGTACAAAGGGTTAAATGTCAGCTGAGAGCCCTCCCCAAACATACCCTGACTGCAAAATACTAAAAGTTCATGCTAATTTCCCCTTTAAACTATTTATAACCAATGAGCGGCCACACTTGCAAAATAAGAAGAGTTCTGCAATATCTAATGGGGCTTCCTTTCTCTTATTTATGGCTTTCACCCTTTCTGAGGTTCTACAAGCTCTTACCTTAATTCCATGGAGGAGTCCGAGTCCTCATCTTCCTCAGTGTTTTGCGATTTCGTGAACCTCTTACTCCTGCCTCTTTCCTCCAGCCACAGCTCGACCTGCTCCTCATCACTGGAGTCTCTGAGGATTAGAATAAGGGTTAAATGTTGTAGGAAGGAAGAACGAGGCCTAGTAGAAGGGCAAGATGGTGCCAGTAGGACAAGATGGCAGTAACTGGTCTTTAATCTCCACCAAATGATTTTTTATTTTCTACAAACCCTTATAATACATAAGACTAGTGTATAAGTAGGGGGGAATGGGATCATTTGGGGATGGGACCTACAAGACACCGGCACAAGATGGGGAAACAGGTGGGAAAGGGGAGTATTTCAGGCAAAACTTACATCTCCTCATCTGTTGAATCCGAGTAGGTGAGGGGAGTGAGGCAGAACTTGCAGGCGTTCTCTAGTTTGATGCAGCAGTCTCCGCAGTACAGCCCTAGGGAGAGACATGGCTCAGTATGACAATCAATAGGCCAGCCAGACATTTATGGCACTAGATATTACATGAAATACCAGAGTCCAACATGCAGAACTCATACATACATTTAGTGGGTTGCCCCTAAAAACATGGCTGTGATTATTGCACCCCCAATTGAGATTCTGATAATAAAAATGGAGACCATTTGGGCTTAAGAAGTGGCCATGTACTGTACTAGGAACTGGGCTCAACTGAAAGTGATGGGGTACTTACCTCTGCAGTCCCTGGTAATACAGGCTAGAAATTCCAGGCTGTTACTGTCGGTTCTGACTTTGGCACATTCCATGCAGAACTCTTCCCTTTTGCCCATCAGTCTGACCAGACGGTAAAACACAGAGTTTCTGTAAAAATAAAAGGGGAGAATGTTTATCACACTCACACTCTTTCTCTATGAAATGTGTATATCCAGGCAGGGTATGAATCGATTGCTATACCGTTTGGCCAGCTTGTAGAGGAAGCTGCTGGGTTGTGGATCCTGGGAAGCAGTAACAATGTACTTCATATGATAAGGGGTCCTCTCTGGGCGCTCGCAGATAATCGTGTTGTACAGGAAGCAGATCCTTTCCTGGAGAGAAGCAAATGAAATATCAAATATACTTTGAACACTATTGGTCCCTATGTGAATGTGAACATTAGAAAGTATTTCCTATTCAAGGATGTCACGTGTCTTTTACATGATTAAGATATTAAAGGGCTTTTGGGATTAATACTCCTATAGCCTGAGCCAGGGAGAAGTCTCAATACAATTTGGAGTAATAAAGTTAAATAAGAATATGAGCAACTAGGGTGAAATTGATGGACTGTAGATGCCATTTATCAGCTTTAACTACTATGTGAATGTGTGAGGAGTTTTGCTTCCTACAAACTTACCAGTTCACGATATGGATAATAATAGGCACAGAGGGAGCGTCTCAATCTCGTAAGATACACCCCAATCGCGGTGGCCAAAAAGGCAAATCCGTATAAAAGTCCTAGGAGAAAAAAGAGCAGGTTTAATTTAGGACCATCAATCAAGATGTAGATAGAATGGAAAGATGGAGACAGTAGGGCAAGATGGAGGTAGTAGGGCAAGATGGAGACAGTAGGACAGGATGGAGACTTAGGAGGAGATGAAGACAGTAGGGAAAGATGGAGACAGTAGGGTAATATGGAGACAATAGGACTAGATGGAGACAGTAGGACAGGATGGAGACTTAGGAGGAGATTAAGACAGTAGGGAAAGATGGAGACAGTAGGACAAGATGGAGACAGTAGGGCAAGATGCAGACAATAGGACAAGATGGAGACAGTAGGGCAAGATAGAAACAGTAGGTAACGATGGAGACAGTAGGACAAGATAGAAACAGTAGGTAACAATGGAGACAATAGGGCAAGATGGAGACAGTAACACATAATATAATAGAGTTGCACATCCCAAATGCAAACTTTACTTACCGATAATTATGTAGCCCCGGAAGTCCGGCTTTGATGGGGTAACCAAACACTTGGATGTGAGAATCTGCACTTGTCCCCTTACCATATCCTCAAATGAGGATATTATCTGTTTAAAGAAGTCGCTGAAGAAATTTGAGCCCGTTACGGTGACGTTGAAGATTAGAGGAGCTAATGGAGCAAAAAAACACAAAAATGATTACCTCTCACTCTATATTACAGGCAGTCCCCTCCCTGTCCAATGTGAAAGAGCAGACCAATAACCCTCTTACCTGTCACCGTTATATTGCCACTGAGCTGTTCATGTGCCTTCCCTAGCAAAAAGTAGGCTCCGAAATCTATCAAGATGATGAAGATGGAGCCTATCATGTACGGCACAATCCCCAAGAAACCCGTCAACATATTCTTCTCAATTGACGTCATCTTCAGGGAAACTGTAGGAATGAGAGAGACTCATGAGAAAATGGAGTGGGTTTCCTAAATGTAATACAGTCGGCTAATATTGGTGTGTGGTTACTATAAAGACTATGGGGTGAGTAAACTTGTGATTGAGTAGTTAAGTGAGTGGTAGTTATAGCCAGTAAGTGGCAGGTACCTTTGTTATTGAGAGTTGGGTAATTATATTGAGTAGTGGGGGTCACTAAGCATAGAGGGGTCTGTACTATAGTGAATGAGTGGGGGGTGTTACTGAAAAGAATTGGGACTCACCAGGTGAGACGTAGAGAGATTGCTCCTTCATGTTCAGGGGTAACAGAGAGGGAGCACCAGTCTTCACTCTCAGCTCATTCAGCTTCATAAAGTTCTTAGTGATGTAGAAATTGTCGTGCTTGTCATTGAGCAGGTAATTCCTGCGATATAGCGCCGCCCTGCAGATCAATGAGAAATCCGATTAGAAAGGGTAATTCCTTAAGTAACATTATGGGAGAGAGAGTGGGAAGGGGAGCAGGAATGAAAGCTACAATGCCCCCTGTACATATATATCCCATACTCACTATCCCCCCCTACAGGACTGGGCAGATACTACAGGAAATGGGGTCAGAACTCAATCAGAAGCAACAGTAAGAACAGAGGAATTGGACCTACCGAATGAAGGAGTAAAGGCAGAAGAAGAGCACAAAATACTGGGCCAGTCCAATAATCTCCAGGTAAGGCTCTATACTGGCGTTCACCTCGTCCATAATCTGCTCTGCCACGTTGATCACGTCGGTGGCGCTGACGTTGATATCAAAGTCGTGGATGACAGTGATATTAAACAGAAAGTGATCCTTGAACTTGTTAAGGACGGAATCGGCAGCTGTAAGGAAAGTGCAGAGATTGGAATTTTGCTATAGAACAAGGGCTGGATCCTTAAATCCCACACACAGTGTCCAGAAAGACTTGCCTGCTTAGTAACCCATAACAACCAACCCACCCACCAAATCTGCGTCACTCACCTTTGTCCTTCAGTCGACTGACGTGATTCTGAACAAAGTCGGGGCCCATGCACGGAACTGTGGGAAAGACGAAGTTGGATTCATTAGAATTTGTCATTAATCCAGGAGAAAGAACTAGAGCAGAACATGTCAGATTGGGGTGAGTTGTAACTTACCTCCAGCCAGTGCACACAGGGGCCGAAATGTGTCTATAATGCCGCAGACGAAGCCAAACAAGCCGGCATTATCGGTACAAGTCTGCTTGGCCGTATCGAATTTCTGGTAACATTTCTTGCTCGGGTTCCCTAACTCCTCATTGCAGATAGTTCCCATGTTGTACAGGTATGACCACGCCGCTCTCAAGTCTCGGCCTAGGAAGGACGGGAGGATTAGAAGGCGAGTTTATTAACAGTATTGATGCCACGCCAGGTACCACAGAGTAACAAGGTATCACTGACTGGGCACACACAACCCGAGGGTTTCTCTACTTACCTATACGTCTCACGCCCTCCTGTAGGGCAGTAAAGAAGCCTTGCGACCGGTTGGAGACATTTTTAAAGTTACCAGCAATGGACTTGATCTTGTCCAAAGCCCCTGGAAAGAAAGAAACAAGTGTGAGACTCACGTGATTGCACTTTATTTCACATACAACCCACCCAGATTCTGACTGACTAGATCTGCACCTGTAGGGTCACCTTCAAGCGCCCAAAAGGTAGATTGGGATATTCCTACTTGCTACACCCACCGCTCTTCCGTTACTTACTCATCACAGGCGCTTTCATCTCCTCAACAACTTCTAAGGTCTGATTCACGGCCAACTGCAACCCGCACGAGGTTGCTTCCGACACCCGCTTGTAATTCTCCAGGATATTTCCGGCGGGTCCTTGGATGGTCAGTGAAAAGGCCAGTGCAATAATCAGGTTCTTGCCTTGAGCTGGGAGAGATGGGAGAATTAATCATTATTCTTATTCTCATTATTCCATAGCCTGACTGCCCCTACATTAAAGTTTCTATGCTGATGGTGAGACCTCCTCTCCTCCCCACAAATAAATCAAACATTCCCCCTATCTTCATGGGGAACCCAAATAGAGTTTCCAAGGCTGGTTCAGACCAGAAATGTCTCAACCCCTCCCCCTAGACCCAATTAAATGGCCTTAAGCTAAAGTCAAACCCGTGGAACTTACCTGCAAAAATCTGCGGCAGTGTTAGGAATACAATTACTCGAATCTGCTCAGAAAACGCCATGCCGAGAGATAGGAAAACTCCAATAAAGGCGCTGGCGATGATGCAGATGTCCAGGCTGTAGCTCTTCACAAACAGAGTGAAGAAGGCAAATACTATGGCCAAGAACATGCCTAGAACAAATGAGCCGAAGCATCTCAGGAATTCCTTGCACATACTGTTCTTTCTTCTTCTCATTGGAACATTCTTTTGGTTCTCTAGATCATTGGATTTGAGTTCAACCTTCATTGTGTGATTGTGTTTTCGATGTGATTGATTTGATTGATTCTGATTGATTGTGATTTAGATGAATCTGAGGGAGGGAAGCAGAACATTGTTAAACCTGTGCAATTCCCAAGACTAATGCACCTTGGGGTTAGACCATTAGTTATGATCACCAGGACACAGTGCCATCTAGTTCTTATATCAGTCACCAAAACACACCCCTCAATACACATCTAGATACATTCCTCCATTTACATGTTAGACTTACAGGTCTGCAGTCTTCTAACTAAAACTGGGTTCTGAATGTATTATTAAATGAGAAAAACAATACATTCATAACTCACATAATTTTATTATTCTTCAAAACCCATTTCTAAATATAATCCCTCAGCAAACCTTTCTTTCCCCATAACAGACAGGTCAGACTTGCAGGCCTATAGGTTCCCAGCTAAAATCGCATTGTTTTCCTCAATATATTATGGGAAAAAAATCGATTTCTTATATTAAGTGTTATACTTGGACTATAAGTAACCAATGAAAAGAGGTTTCTCTATTACTTACTCGTTAAAGATGTTGAATAAATAAATAATATGAAGATTAGTATTGAGCAGTCTCTAGGAGCTCTGTCCAATAGCTAATCCGCAACTAAATGAAATGAGTTCAGGTGTGATACTAGATAAACAGATGAGGTCATTATGACATCACTATGCCCCGCCCATATCATGAAAGGCTTTCTTATGTTAGTCATTATGACATCACAGTGACCTAAAGTTACCTTGCTTTAGGTCACTGTGTAGTCATTATGACATCACAGTGACCTATAGTTACCTTGCTTTAGGTCACTGTGTAGTCATTATGACATCACAGTGACCTAAAGTTACCTTGCCTCTGATTGGTAAATGGCTAAATCCCAGGGTTAATAAACTTTACTAATATATAATTATGTATGAAATGAAATTAAAGGGGGAATTAAGACACTGCCCAGCCTCCAAACTACCCCATCACCTGTCCATTTATAGCCCAAGTCCATCTGTCTGACAAGCTCCATCCCATAATACTAACTATGACATCATCCACCAAACTCTATTTCTAAATACAATCCCCCAACTAGGGATGCACCGAATTCGGGATTCGGCCAGGATTCGGCCTTTTCAGCAGGATTCGGCCGAATCATTCTGCCAGGCCGAACCGAATCTGAATTTGCATATGCAAATGCGTGACTTTTTGACACAAAGCAAGGAAGTTAAAAAAGATTTTCCCTTCCCACCCCTTATTTGCATATGCAAATTAGGATTTGGATTCGGTTCGGTATTCGGCCGAATCTTTCGCCAAGGATTCGGGGGTTCGGCCGAATCCAAAAAAGTGGATTTGGTGCATCCCTACCCCCAACCAACCTCCCCCAATATCCTTATTGTGGCTGCAAATTCACAGCCCCAACTGAATTCCCCAGTTCCGTTAGTTTCAAGCTTTATACTTACAAAGATGTAGAATTCAGTTGGTTGATTAGTACAAAACAGACACAACAGTTCTGCTCGGTAGCTAATCCTCCAACAACTGATAGCGGCTGCACTGGTGTTGCTGCTATATATATAGCTGGGGTCATTATGACATCACTATGCCACGCCCACCCCAGGTGGAGACAGATGGACCTCTGCTATTGTCATTATGACATCACAATGACCTAACGTTACCATGGAGATGTCTGAATGACTTTCTTTTGTATCTTAATAATAATAATAATAGCAAGTGATGACGCAATAGGGAGAATGTCGTATATCTGTTACTATGTCTTTATTAAAGGATACGTAAACGTTAAAAAAAGTAAAATTTTTCAGGGTTCTTTTCTAATTGTAATTAACATTATTGGTGTTGTAACAAAATTCATGATGTTGGCAGTTGATAAAAACGTGAAGCTTTGAGAGTTAACGGCTCCACTTCTTAAGTCCCTCGTCCCTCTCCAGCACTCGGCACCCGGTTCTGTTGGAGCAGGATTGACCCCGTACCGACCGTGTGTAGGGTTGGAATTAGGGGACCCCGATAGATGTAGGAAAGCTAGGGTCCCCCTCCCCATGTGTTTAAATCTAATGTGTTGCTCCAAAAGCCTTTCAATGTACCAGTGTGAGTAGATACACAACCATGTATGTATAGACACCCTCTTGTTTCTAATTGCACTGGGCCCCCAAGGGCCCCTCTAAGTTCTAGACCCAAATTTAATATGTGTGTGTGTTGTTTCCTCTCCCCGTTCATGTTATGGATTTAATGTAAAATCTTCAGGCACCAAGAGGCAGATATACAGATACAGTAACCAGACCTGATATACACTCATTTATATACAATAATCAGGTGTTATATACAGTAACCAGGCCTTATATACAGTACAGCCCACTCATGCCCCTCCTGTCATATTTAAGGAATTCTGAGCAAATGTTGGAGCCTGTGGCCCCACCCTGAGTCCCTGAGGATCCAGTGAAGAGGGAGGGAGAGGTCATTACTGGGGATCAATAGATTATAGAGTGCAGGATAGGACAATGCAGGAGGCCATTTATGCCAAACGGGAACAACCATCCCTGAACAGACGAGCAGTTGGGGACACGTCTTGTCAGCAATGTACAGTTCCGCTTGTACAAAGCTTCAGTATATTCCCCCAACATGTCACACAAGCACAAAATGGCCTTACGATTCTGTCACAATCACAGTAAATCCACAGGACAGTCGTCATTTTTTGTAAAACAATTTATTTTTTTGCTTTTTATATAAAAATATATATCTTTAATTTAATATGTCTTAAAAATATATACGAAATTAATTTTTTACATTGATATAAAAATGTATATATGACATTAAAATAATATAAAAAATAAATCTACTAATAAAAATGTATTTTAAACTGTATATCTACAAAAGTAACTATATATAAATATGTCCACATCTTGTATAAAAATAATATAAATATATGTATAAAAAAATATAAATATATATATAAAGCCTTCAGAATGGACCCGCACTCCAAAAAATTCTTGTGATCAAAAATTTTATTAAGTATCACTCGTGTATCCAACATTTCAGCCCACATTGGGGCCTTTATCAAGGATATATATAAAACTATACAAATAAAATACATGTATGAAATTAAAATAATATAAATATATAAATTAAAATCTATAAAATGATACATATTTAGATTTGTAAAACAGAAAGCTGTTGCACTCAAGTTGCTTTGTGAAAAAATATAAAAGATATTTTATTTAGATTTTAGATTACACTTTCAGGGACCAAGTCACAAGCCAAAGACACAGCCCCCAAACCACCCAATATCTCACCCACTTTGGGTAAGACCCACCCACTTTGGGGGCTGTGAATCTGGTGTGTCCCAGCCGACGAGGACTCATTTCTGTACAAAACATTGCGTTTCTTCTCTGCAGTTGGGCATTTTTCTAAATCCAAGGAGAATGAGTGTTGGGATCAGTCCCTTCCTTTATTGTCCCCTAGTCTTGCTATAGCTCAGCGCCTCTGATACAATTTCCTTGGGATGCCTTTTTTCTTCATCTTCGTCAACTTGGAAAATGCTTCATCTAGAGTCTCCTCGTCCGAGCTGTCACTTGATGGGGATTGCTCCTGGTACTCATAGTCGGCATCACTGCAAGTACAAAGGGTTAAATGTCAGCTGAGAGCCCTCCCCAAACATACCCTGACTGCAAAATACAAAAAGTTTATGCTAATTTCCTCTTTAACCTATTTATAACCAATGAGCAGCCACACTTGCAAAATAAGAAGAGTTCTGCAATATCTAATGGGGCTTCCTTTCTCTTATTTATGGCTTTCACCCTTTCTGAGGTTCTACAAGCTCTTACCTTAATTCGATGGAGGAGTCCGAGTCCTCATCTTCCTCAGTGTTTTGCACTTTCCTGAACCTCTTACTCCTGCCTCTTTCCTCCAGCCACAGCTCGACCTGCTCCTCATCACTGGAGTCTCTGAGGATTAGAATAAGGGTTAAATGTTGTAGGAAGGAAGAACGAAGCCTAGTAGAAGGGCAAGATGGTGCCAGTAGGAGAAGATGGAGACAGTGGGGCAAGATGGAGATAGTAGGGCAAGATGGAGACAGTAGGACAAGATGGAAACAGTAGGTAACGATGGAGACAGTAGAACAAGATGGAGACAGAAGGCAAGATGGAGACTGTAAGAGATAACCTAAAACTATACTTACCAATAATTATGTAGCCCCGGAAGTCCGGCTTTGATGTGGTAACCAAACACTTGGATGTAAGAATCTTCACTTGTCCACTTACCATATCCTCAAATGAGGATATTATTTGTTTAAAGAAGTCGCTGAAGAAATTTGAACCTGTTATGGTGACGTTGAAGATTAGAGGAGCTAATGGAGGAAAAAAAATTATTACCTCTCACTTATAGGCAGCCCCCTCCCTGTCCAATGTGAAAGAGCAGACTAGTAACCCTCTTACCTGTCACCGTTATATTGCCACTGAGATGTTCATGTGCCTTCCCTAGCAAAAAGTAGGCTCTGAAATCTGTCACAATGATGAAGATGGAGCCTATTATGTACGGCACAATCCCCAAGAAACCGGTCAACATCTTCTTCTCAATTGACGTCATCTTCAGGGAAACTGTAGGAATGAGAGAGACTCATGAGAAAATGGAGGCTGGGACAGACAAAGTGGGTTTCCTAAATGTAATACAGTCGGCTAATATTGGTTTGTGGTTACTATAAAGACTATGGGGTGAGTAAACTTGTGATTGAGTAGTTAAGTGAGTGGTAGTTATAGCCAGTAAGTGGCAGGTACCTTTATTATTGAGAGTTGGGTAATTATATTGAGTAGTGGGGGTCACTAAGCATAGAGGGGTCTGTACTATAGTGAATGAGTGGGGGGTGTTACTGAAAAGAATTGGGACTCACCAGGTGAGACGTAGAGAGATTGCTCCTTCATGTTCAGGGGTAACAGAGAGGGAGCACCAGTCTTCACTCTCAGCTCATTCAGCTTCATAAAGTTCTTAGTGATGTAGAAATTGTCGTGCTTGTCATTGAGCAGGTAATTCCTGCGATATAGCGCCGCCCTGCAGATCAATGAGAAATCCAATTAGAATGGGTAATTCCTTAAGTAACATTATAGGAGAGAGAGTGGGAAGGGGAGCAGGAATGAAAGCTACAATGCCCACTGTATTATGATTCTCTGTATATATATATATATATATATATATATATATATCCGATACTCACTGTCCCCCCCTACAGGACTTAGCAGATACTCATGGGAAATGGGGGGCAGAACTCAATCAGAACCAACGGTAAGAACAGAGGAATTGGACCTACCGAATGAAGGAGTAAAGGCAGAAGAAGAGCACAAAATACTGGGCCAGTCCAATAATCTCCAGGTAAGGCTCTATACTGGCGTTCACCTCGTCCATAATCTGCTCTGCCACGTTGATCACGTCGGTGGCGCTGACGTTGATATCAAAGTCGTGGATGACAGTGATATTAAACAGAAAGTGATCCTTGAACTTGTTAAGGACGGAATCGGCCGCTGTAAGGAAAGTGCAGAGATGGGAATTTTCTTATAGAACAAGGGCTGGATCCTTAAATCCCACACACAGTGTCCAAACAGACCTCCTTGCTTAGTAACTCATAGCAACCAACCCACCCACCAAATCTGCGTCACTCACCTTCAGTCGACTGACGTGAGTCTGAACAAAGTCGGGGCCCATGCACGGAACTGTGGGAAAGACGAAGTTGGATTCATTAGAATTTGTCATTAATCCAGGAGAAAGAACTAGAGCAGAACATATCAGATTGGGGTGAATTGTAACTTAACTCCAGCCAGTGCACACAGGGGCCGAAATGTGTCTATAATGCCGCAGACGAAGCCAAACAACCCGGCATTATCGGTACAAGTCTGCTTGGCCGTATCGAATTTCTGGTAACATTTCTTGCTCGGGTTCCCTAACTCCTCATTGCAGATAGTTCCCATGTTGTACAGGTATGACCACGCCGCTCTCAAGTCTCGGCCTGGGAAGGACGGGAGGATTAGAAGGCGAGTTTAGTATCAGTATTGATGCCACGCCAGGTACCACGGAGCAACAAGGTATCATTGATTGGGCACACACAATTCGAGGGTTTCTCACCTATACGTCTCAGGCCCTCCTGTAGGGCAGTAAAGAAGCCTTGTGACCAGTTGGAGACATTTTTAAAGTTACCAGCAATGGACTTGATCTTGTCCAAAGCCCCTGGAAAGAGAGAAACGAGTGTGAGACTCACGTAATTGCACTTTCTGTCACATATACTGCCATGGGCAAATAGCACTGATCTGTCCATCTTGTCAGACACCCAAATGTGACTGCAGCCCCTGTCTCCATCCACCCAGATTCTGACCAGATCTGCACCTGTAGGGTCACCTTCAAGTGCCCAAAAGGTAGATTGGGATCTAACCTACTTGCTACACCCACCGCTCTTCCGTTACTTACTCATCACAGGCGCTTTCATCTCCTGAACAACTTCTAAGGTCTGATTCACAGCCAACTGCAACCCGCACGAGGAAGCTTCCAACACCCGCTTGTAATTCTCCAGGATATTTCCGGCGGGTCCTTGGATGGTCAGTGAAAAGGCCAGTGCAATAATCAGGTTCTTGCCTTGAGCTGGGAGAGATGGGAGAATTAATCATTCTTATTATTCCATAGCCTGACTGCCCCTACATTAAAGTTCCTATGCTGATGATGAGACCTCCTTTCCTCCCCACAAATAAATCACCCATTCCCCTTCTCTTCATAGGGAACACAAATAGAGTTTGCAAGGCTGGTTCAGACCAGAAATGTCTCAACTCCTCCCCCTAGACCCAATTATATATATAAGCTAAAGCCAAACCCGTGGAACTTACCTGCAAATATCTGTGGTAGTGTTAGGAATACAATTACACGAATCTGCTCAAAAAACGCCATGCCGAGAGATAGGAAAACTCCAATAAAGGCGCTGGCGATGATGCAGATGTCCAGGCTGTAGCTCTTCACAAACAGAGTGAAGAAGGCAAATGCTATGGCCAAGAACATGCCTAGAACAAATGAGCCGAAGCATCTCAGGAATTCCTTGCACATACTGTTCTTTCTTCTTCTCATTGGAACATTCTTTTGGTTCTCTATATCATTGGATTTGAGTTCAACCTTTATTGTGTGATTGTGTTTTCAATGTGATTGATTGTGATTTAGATGAATCTGGGGGAGGGAAGCAGAACATTGTTAAACCTGTGCAATTCCCAAGACTAATGCACCTTGGGGTTAGACCATTAGTTATGATCACCAGGACACAGTGCCATCTAGTTCTTATATCAGTCACCAAAACACATCCCTCAATACACATCTAGATACATTCCTCCATTTACATGTTAGACTTACAGGTCTGCAGTCTTCTAACTAAAACTGGGTTCTGAATGTATTATTAAGCGAGTAAAACAATACATTCCTAACTCATATACTTTTATTATTCTCCAAAACCCATTTCTAAATATAATCCCTCGGCAAACCTTTCTTTCCCCATAACAGACGGGTCAGACTTGCAGGCATATAGATTCCCAGCAAAAATCGCATTCTTTTTCTCAATATATTATATGAAAAAAATCTATTTCTTATATCAAGTGTTAGTCTGCAGTCTTCTAACTAAAACTGGGTTCTGAATGTATTATTAAAAAAACAATACATTCCCAACATATCTCTGTCCAGTGTCGGACTGGGACACTTATGGCACACCCAAAAACCTTAGACCAGGGGCCCACCATAAAACCTTAGACCAGAGACCCACTCTCAGTACTAATATTCTTCATCTCCTCAATCAACCTCTATTCTCCTAGTCTGTTTTCTTTACATACTATAATCAATCATTCCATCTATTTAGCATCTTTGTTCTCATAGAAATAGAGAATTGCCATGAAATAGGCCAAAAGTTTAGCAGCACGAGGGGCCACTGACACCTGGGTCCACCCGGAGTTTTCCTGATATCCCGGTGGGCCAGTCCGACACTGGCTCTGTTAGTGAATCTACCCCTTAGTCTGGTTGGGGTATGGAAGTAATAGTAAAGTTATATAATTATTGTGGAATTATAGAGAAAATGTTTAATGAAACTACATGGTAATGAAGATGTAGTACAAGGCTACATACAGTCAATAAGATTAAAGAACTTACCACATGTTTGTGTGATGATGATGATGGTGATGATGATGGTGATCTTAAAGGAATATTTTTTATTGACAATCACAAGATGATAAGAGACAAGGACAATATGATATATTGGAAGTAGAAGTACACGAAGTTCCTGTCCTTGGGTTTAATCACCTCAAAGAATTATACTTGGGACAACACCTTTACTAACGACTTTACAGTCACCATCTTTGAACAGAGTTTAAGGAACAACAAAGGATTAAGAGACTTTATTTTATGAAATATTACTAAATATTTGGAATGGAATTTAATTGGAAATGGAAGAATTAGATATGATATGTTACCTGTGAATTCTTAGAAGTTGAAATGATTGAATTATTATTATAGTTAGATAGGCAATTAACTTGATTGTGATGGATTAAGAATTCTCCAGCATTGAGTTTTTTTTTCAATTCTGCTGGTCAAGAAGGAGTTCTTGGTTTTGAAGATGGTTTTAGCCCCTCTTCAAAGCAAAGTAGTTACAATACGGTTATTTGCATATAGGATGAGTTTAGTGATACGTTAAAGTTAATTTGACCCAAAATTAGACCCAAATTTAATATGTGTGTGTGTTGTTTCCTCTCCCCATTCATGTTATGGATTTACTGTAAAATCTTCAGGCAGCAAGAGGCAGATCTACAGATACTGTAACCAGGCCTGATATACAGTCATTTATATACAATAATCAGGTGTTATATTCAGTAACCAGGCCTTATATACAGTACAGTATATTCCACCAACATGTCACACAAGCACAAAATGGCACTAAGATTCTGTCACAATCAAAATAAATCCACAGGACAGTCGTAATTTTTTTAAACAATTTATTTTTTTGCTTTTTATATAAAAACATATATCTTTAATTTAATCTATGTCTTATATGAAATACATTTTTTACATTGATATAAAAATGTATATATGACAAAATATATATAATATAAAAATAAATATATTAATAAAAATTTATTTTAAACTGTATATCTACAAAAGTAACTATATATAAATATGTCCACATCTTGTATAAAAATAATATAAATATATGTATAAAAAATATATATATATATATATATATATATATGACGGCTTGAGTTTGTAAGCCGAAACGTTGAAATAAATCTACCAGCTTTTTTTCACTTATCAAGACCTATGTGTGCGGAAGTTTTTTTGCTTTATATATAATGAATTTTTTTCCAGCACCTAGGCATCAACATGGCTATCTGAGTGCACCTATCTAGTTATATGTCTATATATATATATATATATATATATATATATATATATATATATATATATATATAAAGCCTTCAGAATGGACCCGCACAAAGATAAGAATTTCTTACCTGTAAATTGTCTTTTCTTCAGGTCCCCTCAGGCAGCACACCAAAGAGATAGGCCCTCCTACTAGGGACAGGAAACAACATAAAAACACCCTCCCCCGATACTCCCCTGTGTTAGTTAACAAGATCCACACACACAGAGGTTGCTTTGACAGAATTTAATTAAGAGGAGGGTTAAATGGTGCTGCCTGAGGGGACCTGAAGAAAAGACAATTTACAGGTAAGAAATTCTTATCTTTCTTCAGGTCCCCAGGCAGCACACCAAAGAGATTTTGAAAAGATCAATGGGAGGGAACACAAACTGCCTGTAGTACTTTCTGACCAAAAGCAGCCTCCCTTGAAGAGAATACGTCCAGCTTGTAGTGCTTGGAAAACGTATGCATCGAAGTCCACGTTGCAGCCTTACAAATCTGTTCTGCCGATGCTTCCGTTCTCTGAGCCCAGGTCGTAGCCACTGCTCTGGTCGAATGTGGTTTGATTCTTGCTGGTGGGGACAGATTTCTGGACTCATACGCCAAAACAATAACTTGCTTTAACCACCTTGAAATCGTAGGTTTCGAAGCAGCCAACCCCTTAGACGGGCCTGAGAAATTGAGGAAGAGATTATTCGATTTCCTGAATTGTGCCGATCTAGAAAGGTAATAAATCAAGCATCTTCTGACATCCAACTTGTGAAGCTTACACTCTTTATCCCCCACCGGATGAGGGTAAAAAGACGGTAACACAATCTCCTGAGAGGAATGAAAAACAGAAACCACTTTAGGAACAAAGGAGGGAGGAAGTCTCATCACCACCTTGTCAGGAAATATCTGTAGATAAGGATCTTCAACAGAAAGACTCTGCAATTCCCCCACTCTCCTAGCTGAAGTGAGAGCCACCAAAATCATAGTCTTCAGTGTCAGAAGCTTAATATGAATCGAAGAAATTGGCTCAAATGGATCATCGGACAAAACTGATAGGAGAAGATTGAGATCCCATGGTGGACAAACATCCCTAATAGTAGGTTTCAACCTACTTGTTGCCTTGATGAACTGTTTGACAAGGAGATTCTCACCTAGCGAAATGCTTCTTATTGCCCCTAAAGCTGCCACTTGAACTCTAAGGGTAGCAGGTTTCAGCCCCATATGAAACCCTTCTAGCAGGAACTGAAGTATCTGAGGAACAGAAGCCTTGTAAGGATCAATAGAACGATCTGCACACCAAAAAGAGAATCTTTTCCAAATTCTAGAGTAGATCTTATTAGTTCCAGCCTTTCTACTGTGAACCATAACAGCAATGACCTCGGATGATAGCCCCTGCTGTGTTAGCGACTGCCATTCAGGATCCACGCTGACAGGGCTAGTCTGCTGGGATTCGGATGGTTCACCGGTCCCTGATGAATCAGAGTTCTGCTGGAGCCCAACAAAACAGGATCTTCCTCCGCTAATTCCAGCAGAAGAGAAAACCAAGCCCTCCTGGGCCAATATGGAACTACCAGAATGACTCTGGCTCTGTCCAGCTTGATCTTCTTCAGAACCCTGGTGATCATCGGAAGAGGAGGAAATATGTACCCCAGACTGCCTCTCCAACATTGAAGCATAGCATCCACCGCTGCTGGCCTGTCTTGTGGAAACTGGGAATAAAATCTCTCCAACTTGGCATTTTCTCTTGTAGCCATGAGATCTGTGGTTGGACGGCCCCACCGTTGACTCAACATTTGAAATATTGACTGACTTAGAGACCATTCCCCTGGCAACACCAGCCTGCGGCTCAGAAAATCTGCCCTGATGTTGTCTGAGCCTCTTATGTACCGTATATACTCGCGTATAAGCCGAGTTTTTCAGCACCCAAAATGTGCTGAAAAACTCAACCTCGGCTTATACGCGGGTCATACCGTAGATACGCTCCTTCCGCGGCCCCAGCAGGACTGTCTGTGACAGTCAGTCACAGACAGTCCTGCTGGGGCCGCGGAAGGAGCGTATAGCCGAGAAGGAATAAGAGGGAACATTAGGTGGGCCCCCAGGGCCTCGTCAGCCCAGATCCACTCCTGCGGCTGGCAGAGCTGCTTCTTGCCTTCACTCCTTCCTGACCTCCCCCACTCAATAGCAGCTGTAATACACATGAAGAAGGTAAGCACTGGGGGAGAAGGGGGGACAGAGGGGAATTTGTGGCTGGGGCCCCGTGCGGGTGGTGGGGAGGTAGTGTGCAGCCTCTGATTCCATAGTTTTCTGTTCCATAGTTTTTGTTACTCCTTTTTCTCAAAATTGTCTACAAACTTCTCAATATGATTTTATCTGTTAAATCATTTCTTTTAAATGTAAAAATGAGCTGACTTTTATGTCTCGATATTCACATTTTGAAATCTGACATGGGGCCCCTAGGCTTATACACGAGTCAATACATTTTTCCAGTTTTCTTAGGTAAATTAGGTACCTCGGCTTATACACGGGTCGGCTTATACACGAGTATATACGGTATACTGCTTGCAGCGTCTGGAGATGCATCTCTCTGCCCAAAAAAGAATCTTGAGAGCCAATTCCAGCAAGCTCTGACTGTGAGTACCTCCTTGTCTGTTCAGATGAGACACTACAGTAGTGTTGTCTGTTCTGATCTTTACTGACCAGCCTCTGGTTAAGTGTGCCGACGCTTCGAGAGCTCTCCAAACAGCCAGGAGCTCCCGGTGGTTGGAAGAGAGAGATGCTTCCTGAGGAGACCACATGCCTTGCCAGACATTCTGCTCCAGAGTCGCTCCCCACCCTTGCCTGCTGGCATCGGTGGTAAGAATAAGCCACTCCTCTATGACCCATGGTACACCCTTGGACAAATTCGGGTCTTTCCACCAACCGAGTGAGTGCCTCACATGAGGGGGTAATATCATGAGATTGTCCAGAGAACTCTCTGTGCCATCCCAAACTCTCAATATTGCTCTCTGAAGCAGCCTCATGTGCAGTCGGGCCCAAGGCACCGCCTCTATAGTTGCTGTCATCGTTCCCAGGGCTGACATAGCCTGCCTGACTGTGACTTCTCTCTGCTGAGAGAGACCCAACAGGGACCTGCACAGGCTGGTCTTCCTCAGCTGAGGAAGGAAGGTACGGCTCTGATCTGAGTCTAGCAGGACCCCTAAAAACTGTTTCCTCCGAGACGGCTTGAGACTGGATTTCTGATAATTGATCTTCCAACCTAAAGTCTCTAGACAGCAAATCGTCTTCTGGAGATGACTGAGAAGAAGACCGCTGGAAGACGCTTTTACTAGCCAGTCGTCCAAATAAGGAACAATCGGGAATCCCCTGGGTTCTTAGAAAGGCCACCACCACCACCAAAACTTTGGTGAAAATTCGAGGAGACCGAGGACAGACCGAATGGTAGGGCCGCAAACTGATAATGACTCGTCCTGTGCTGATCCTTGATAGCAATCCTCAGAAACTGTTGATGCTCCACCAAAATTGGATATGGAGGTAAGCGTCCTGAAGGTCGATCGTTGCCATGTAATCTCCTTCTTGCAAAATTGAGACTGCTGATCTGACCCCCTCCATCCTGAAAATGGATCTTTTTCATGAAGGTATTGAGATAAACTAAATTGATGATCATCCGGAATTCGCCTGACCGTTTGGGGACCAAAAAAACTGAAGAATAGATTCCTCTTCCCTCCTCTCCTCGAGGAACAGGAACCAAAACGCGGGACTGCACAAAATCTCGAACTCCCTTGAGAAGAAATGTTCTCTTCACAAACTCTCTGGGAACTCTTGTGCAAAGAAAACGAGGTTTTGGGTAAGAGGCCAGCTCGAGCCTGTACCCTTCCTTGATGATGCTTAGGACCCCAAGGATCGCTGGTAATCCTTGTCCATTCGTGAAAAAAATAACGTAGTCTTCCCCCCACCGGTCTGGATAATCTGGCGTCAAAACTGATCTGTTTTGGGGAGCCTTCTGACTTAACTCCTCCTTTCTGGGGCTTACCCGGTCTGCCACGTACGGAACGAAAAAACGTCTTCCTCCTTTCTCTTGAATCCTTATACTGACCTGATGGACGAAAAAAATTCTTTTGGGGAAAAAAACGTCTGTCTTGAGGCAAATACTTTTTGTTTCTCCCAGCTTAGAAACTAGTGCTTCTAATTCCTTTCCGAACAAAAAAGGACCTTCAAACGGCATGGCACATAGCCTATTCTTCGACGCCAAATCCGCTGCCCAATGTTTCAGCCACACCGCACGTCTACCAGCTACTGCCAGAGCAGAAGACCTAGCTGCCATTCTAATGCTCTCAACTGATGCATCACACAAATAATCGGCCGCTAGTTTAATTATTTCCATGGAAGACCTCAAATCTTCACGAGAGACTCCATCTTCTATGTCTTGATCTAGCTGAGTCAGCCACAGCCTAATGGACCGAATGACACAAGCTGTAGCAACACCTGGCCTAAATCCTGCTGCAGAAGATTCAAAGAGTTTCTTGAAGGCAGCATCCACCTTTCGATCCATAGGATCTCTGAAGCTAGCTCCATCCTCAACCGGAATGGTTGTCTTTTTTGCCAGTCTGGCTACTTCTACATCGACCTTAGGAGAAACATCCCATGCGGCGGCCACTTTATCGTCAAAGGGAAATAACGCCTTAAGCTTCTTAGGCAGTGATAATTTCTTTTCTGGTCTCAACCATTCCTTGGAAATGATACTTGAAATAACTTCATGCACAGGAAAAACCCTAGGGGACTTTCTACGACCCAAAAAACATCAAATCTTGCTTTGAGCGAGGTTTATCCTCATCCTTAAGATCCATAGAAGATCTGACAGCCTTAACCAGATGATCAATATTTTCTACTGAAAATACATAAGCGTCATCCTTAATTTCCTCTTCATCCGAAGAATCCACCAAAACTTCATGTATATCCGGCGCCTCCAACTGGGGAGCATCAGAAGTACTTGCCTGGGGTTGAGGCTGTGCCGCAGCTTTAAACATATCAAAGGTTTGCTGCATATTAGACTTAAACCAGGTCATGAACTGCGACATAGATTCAGGAACTTCCTGATGAAAATTTTCTTTAAAGCAATCTGGATAAATCCTTTTCGGAAAATCCAGAGGAAGCCGGGCCTTGCACAATGCACATCTCTTAGACCTTTCCCCTTCCTGATCTCTAGTTTCCGAACGAGAAGACATGGCTAAAAGAAAAGGAGAAAGAAAAAGAAGAAATTGCCTACAATCACATCAAAATAATGCCTGAACCAGAACAGAAATCAAAGCACGCAACGGCCGCAGAGTAGGGAGGCCACAGAGAGGCAAAGGAAAATTGGCTTTTAAAACCCCCGCCGGGTCAACACGTGACCCGCAAATGCTAATAGCGCAGAGCAGCAGATAGACGCGGCTATTCAGCGCCGCATAGATAGAGCGCCGCCGGATTGTCACGTGATCCACCTCCAGGAAGTGAAGGATTCACTAGCGCAAGACACAGAAGCGGCTATAATAACAGAAAACAGCCGCACAGATACAGCGCCTGCTGACGCCTTCAAGAGCAGGGAAGCGCCATGAGGTAAATAGGCAGTAAACCCCCAGTCCACAGCCCCAGCTGGAGCCTCTGACCTTAACCCAAAAGTGGGAATTTACACCGTGTACCCGCAGCTGTGGGTAAACGGTAACTAATCCATATAACCCTAAAAAAATATAAACAATAGGAATCCTGCTGGACCCTAACGCACTTACCTGATCCCTAGAGGACAGGAAACAAACACAGGGGAGTATCGGGGGAGGGTGTTTTTATGTTGTTTCCTGTCCCTAGTAGGAGGGCCTATCTCTTTGGTGTGCTGCCTGGGGACCTGAAGAAATTTTATTAAGCATCACTCGTGTATCCAACATTTCAGCCCACATTGGGGCCTTTATCAAGGATATATGTAAAACTATACAAATAAAATACATATATGAATATAAATTAAAATCTATAAAATGATACATATTTAGATTTGTAAAACAGAAAGCTGTTGCACTCAAGTTGCTTTGTGAAAAAATATAAAAGATATTTTATTTAGATTTTTAGATTAGATTTTCAGGGACAGTCACAAGCCACAGACACAGCCCCCAATCCACCCAATATCTCACCCACTTTGGGTAAGACCCACCCACTTTGGGGGCTGTGAATCTGGTGTGTCCCAGCCGACGAGGACTCATTTCTGTACAAAACATTGCGTTTCTTCTCTGCAGTTGGGCATTTTTCTAAAATCCAAGGAGAATGAGTTCTGCCTATTGGGATCAGTCCCTTCCTTTATTGTCCCCTAGTCTTGCTATAGCAGCGCCTCTGATACAGTTTCCTTGGGATGCCTTTTTTCTTCATCTTCGTCAACTTGGAAAAATGCCTCATCTAGAGTCTCCTCGTCTGAGCTGTCACTTTGATGGGGATTGCTCCTGGTACTCATAGTCGGCATCACTGCAAGTACAAAGGGTTAAATGTCAGCTGAGAGCCCTCCCCAAACATACCCTGACTGCAAAATACTAAAAGTTCATGCTAATTTCCCCTTTAACCTATTTACAACCAATGAGCGGCCACACTTGCAAAATAAGAAGAGTTCTGCAATATCTAATGGGGCTTCCTTTCTCTTATTTATGGCTTTCACCCTTTCTGAGGTTCTACAAGCTCTTACCTTAATTCCATGGAGGAGTCCGAGTCCTCATCTTCCTCAGTGTTTTGCGATTTCGGTGAACCTCTTACTCCTGCCTCTTTCCTCCAGCCACAGCTCGACCTGCTCCTCATCACTGGAGTCTCTGAGGATTAGAATAAGGGTTAAATGTTGTAGGAAGGAAGAACGAGGCCTAGTAGAAGGGCAAGATGGTGCCAGTAGGACAAGATGGCAGTAACTGGTCTTTAATCTCCACCAAATGATTTTTATTTTCTACAAACCGCTTATAATACATAAGACTAGTGTATAAGTAGGGGGGGAATGGGATCATTGGGGATGGGACCTACAAGACACCGGCACAAGATGGGGAAACCAGGTGGGAAAGGGGAGTATTTCAGGCAAAACTTACATCTCCTCATCTGTTGAATCCGAGTAGGTGAGGGGAGTGAGGCAGAACTTGCAGGCGTTCTCTAGTTTGATGCAGCAGTCTCCGCAGTAACAGCCCTAGGGAGAGACGTGGCTCAGTATGACAATCAATAGGCCAGCCAGACATTTATGGCACTAGATATTACATGAAACACCAGAGTCCAACATGCAGAACTCATACATTTAGTGGGTTGCCCCTAAAAACATGGCTGTGATTATTGCACCCCCAATTGAGATTCTGATAAAAATTGAGAACATTTTGGGCTTAAGAAGTGGCCATGTACTGTACTAGGAACTGGGCTCAACTGAAAGTGATGGGGTACTTACCTCTGCAGTCCCTGGTAATACAGGCTAGAAATTCCAGGCTGTTACTGTCGGTTCTGACTTTGGCACATTCCATGCAGAACTCTTCCCTTTTGCCCATCAGTCTGACCAGACGGTAAAACACAGAGTTTCTGTAAAAATAAAAGGGGAGAATGTTTATCACACTCACACTCTTTCTCTATGAAATGTGTATATCCAGGCAGGGTATGAATCGATTGCTATACCGTTTGGCCAGTTTGTAGAGGAAGCTGCTGGGTTGTGGATCCTGGGAACCAGTAACAATTGTACTTCATATGATAAGGGGTCCTCTCTGGGCGCTCGCAGATAATCGTGTTGTACAGGAAGCAGATCCTTTCCTGGAGAGAAGCAAATGAAATATCAAATATACTTTGAACACTATTGGTCCCTATGTGAATGTGAACATTAGAAAGTATTTCCTATTCAAGGATGTCACGTGTCTTTTACATGATTGAGATATTAAAGGGCTTTTGGGATTAATACTCCTATAGCCTGAGCCAGGGAGAAGTCTCAATACAATTTGGAGTAATAAAGTTAAATAAGAATATGAGCAACTAGGGTGAAATTGATGGACTGTAGATGTCATTTATCAGCTTTAACTACTATGTGAATGTGTGAGGAATTTTGCTTCCTATAAACTTACCAGTTCACGATATGGATAATAATAGGCACAGAGGGAGCGTCTCAATCTCGTAAGATACACCCCAATCGCGGTGGCCAAAAAGGCAAATCCATATAAAAGTCCTAGGAGAAAAAAGAGCAGGTTTAATTCAGGACTATCGATCAAGATGGAGATAGAATGGAAAGATGGAGACAGTAGGGCAAGATGGAGGCAGTAGGGCAAGATGGAGACAGTAGGACAAGATGGAGACTTATAGGAAGAGATGAAGACAGTAGGGAAAGATGGAGACAGTAGGGCAATATAGAGACAATAGGACTAGATGGAGACAGTAGGACAGGATGGAGACTTAGGAGGAGATTAAGACAGTAGGGAAAGATAGAGACAGTAGGACAAGATGGAGACAGTAGGGCAAGATGGAGACAGTAGGACAAGATAGAAACAGTAGGTAACAATGGAGACAATAGGGCAAGATGGAGACAGTAACACATAATATAATAGAGTTGCCCATCCCAAATGCAAACTTTACTTACCGATAATTATGTAGCCCCGGAAGTCTGGCTTTGATGGGGTAACCAAACACTTGGATGTGAAGAATCTGCACTTGTCCCCTTACCATATCCTCAAATGAGGATATTATTGTTTAAAGAAGTCGCTGAAAGAAATTGTGAGCCTGTTACGGTGACGTTGAAGATTAGAGGAGCTAATGGAGGAAAAAAAAACACCAAAATTATTACCTCTCACTCTATATTACAGGCAGCCCCTCCCTGTCCAATGTGAAAGAGCAGACCAGTAAACCCTCTTACCCTGTCACCGTTATATTGCCACTGAGCTGTATCATGTGCCTTCCCTAGCAAAAAGTAGGCTCCGAAATCTATCAAGATGATGAAGATGGAGCCTATCATGTACGGCACAATCCCCAAGAAACCGGTCAACATATTCTTCTCAATTGACGTCATCTTCAGGGAAACTGTAGGAATGAGAGAGACTCATGAGAAAATGGAGGCTGGGACTGACAAAGTGGGTTTCCTAAATGTAACACAGGCGGCTAATATTGGTTTGTGGTTACTATAAAACACTATGGGGTGAGTAAACTTGTGATTGAGTAGTTAAGTGAGTGGTAGTTATAGCCAGTAAGTGGCAGGTACCTTTGTTATTGAGAGCTGGGTATAGTCAGTGGTGGGGGTCACTAAGCATAGAGGGCGTCTGTACTATAGTGAATGAGTGGGGGGTGTTACTTGAAAAGAATTGGGACTCACCAGGTTGAGACGTAGAGAGATTGCTCCTTCATGTTCAGGGTAACAGAGAGGAGCACCAGTCTTCACTCTCAGCTCATTCAGCTTCATAAAGTTCTTAGTAAATGTAGAAATTGTCGTGCTTGTCATTGAGCAGGTAATTCCTGCGATATAGCGCCGCCCTGCAGATCAATGAGAAATCCGATTAGAATGGGTAATTCCTTAAGTAACATTATGGGAGAGAGAGTGGGAAGGGAGCAGGAATGAAAGCTACAATGCCCCCTGTACATATATATCCATACCCCTACAGGACTGGGCAGATACTATGGAAATGGGGTCAGAACTCATCAGAACCCAACAGTAGAACAGAGGAATTGGACCTACCGAATGAAGGAGTAAAAGGCAGAAGAAGAGCACAAAATACTGGGCCAGTCCAATAATCTCCAGGTAAGGCTCCTATACATGGCGTTCACCTCGTCCATAATCTGCTCTGCCACGTTGATCACGTCGGTGGCGCTGGCGTTGATATCAAAGTCGTGGATGACAGTGATATTAAACAGAAAGTGATCCTTGAACTTGTTAAGGACGGAATCGGCAGCTGTAAGGAAAGTGCAGAGATTGGAATTTTGCTATAGAACAAGGACTGGATCCTTAAATCCCACACACAGTGTCCAGAAAGACTTGCCTGTTTAGTAACCCATAGCAACCAACACACCCACCAAATCTGCGTCACTCACCTTTGTCCATCAGTCGACTGACGTGAGTCTGAACAAAGTCGGGGCCCATGCACGGAACTGTGGGAAAGACGAAGTTGGATTCATTAGAATTTGTCATTAATCCAGGAGAAAGAACTAGAGCAGAACATGTCAGATTGGGGTGAGTTGTAACTTACCTCCAGCCAGTGCACACAGGGGCCGAAATGTGTCTATAATGCCGCAGACGAAGCCAAACAAGCCGGCATTATCGGTACAAGTCTGCTTGGCCGTATCGAATTGCTGGTAACATTTCTTGCTCGGGTTCCCTAACTCCTCATTGCAGATAGTTCCCATGTTGTACAGGTATGACCACGCCGCTCTCAAGTCTCGGCCTAGGAAGGACGGGAGGATTAGAAGGCGAGTTTAGTATCAGTATTGATGCCACGCCAGGTACCACGGAGTAACAAGGTATCACTGACTGGGCACACAACCCGAGGGTTTCTCTACTCACCTATACGTCTCACGCCCTCCTGTAGGGCAGTAAAGAAGCCTTGCGACCGGTTGGAGACATTTTTAAAGTTACCAGCAATGGACTTGATCTTGTCCAAAGCCCCTGGAAAGAAATAAACAAGTGTGAGACTCACGTGATTGCACTTTATTTCACATACAACCCACCCAGATTCTGACCAGATCTGCACCTGTAGGGTCACCTTCAAGCACCCAAAAGGTAGATCGGGATATTCCTACTTGCTACACCCACCGCTCTTCCGTTACTTACTCATCACAGGCGCTTTCATCTCCTCAACAACTTCTAAGGTCTGATTCACGGCCAACTGCAACCCGCACGAGGTTGCTTCCGACACCCGCTTGTAATTCTCCAGGATATTTCCGGCGGGTCCTTGGATGGTCAGCGAAAAGGCCAGTGCAATAATCAGGTTCTTGCCTTGAGCTGGGAGAGATGGGAGAATTAATCATTATTCTTATTCTCATTATTCCATAGCCTGACTGCCCCTACATTAAAGTTTCTATGCTGATGGTGAGACCTCCTTTCCTCCCCACAAATAAATCAAACATTCCCCCTATCTTCATGGGGAACCCAAATAGAGTTTCCAAGGCTGGTTCAGACCAGAAATGTCTCAACCCCTCCCCCTAGACCCAATTATATGGCCTTAAGCTAAAGTCAAACCCGTGGAACTTACCTGCAAAAATCTGCGGCAGTGTTAAGAATACAATTACACGAATCTGCTCAGAAAACGCCATGCCGAGAGATAGGAAAACTCCAATAAAGGCGCTGGCGATGATGCAGATGTCCAGGCTGTAGCTCTTCACAAACAGAGTGAAGAAGGCAAATACTATGGCCAAGAACATGCCTAGAACAAATGAGCCGAAGCATCTCAGGAATTCCTTGCACATACTGTTCTTTCTTCTTCTCATTGGAACTTTCTTTTGGTTCTCTATATCATTGGATGTGAGTTCAACCTTCATTGTGTGATTGTGGTTTCGATGTGATTGATTCTGATTGATTTGATTGATGTGATTGATTCTGATTTAGATGAATCTGGGGGAGGAAAGCAGAACATTGTTAAACCTGTACAATTAATTCCCAAGACTAATGCACCTTGGGGTTAGACCATTAGTTACACTAACACAAAACACTAACTCATATACTTTTATTATTCTCCAAAACCCAATTCTAAATATAATCCCTCAGCAAACCTCTCCTTCCCCATAACAGACAGGTCAGACTTGCAGGCCTATAGTTTCCCAGCTAAATTTGCATTATTTATCCATCTATCTATCTATATATATTTATTTATGAAAAAATCGATTTCTTATATTAAGTGTTATACTTGGACAGCTATAAGTAACCAATGAAAAGAGGTTTCTCTATTACTTACTCGTTAAAGATGTTGAATAGTTGAATAAATAAATAATATGAAGATTAGTATTGAGCAGTCTCTAGGAGCTCTGTCCAATAGCTAATCCGCAACTAAATGAAATGAGTTCAGCTGTGATACTAGATAAACAGATGGGGTCATTATGACATCACTATGCCCCGCCCACATCATGAAAGGCTTTCTTATGTTAGTCATTATGACATCACAGTGACCTAAAGTTACCTTGCTTTAGGTCACTATGTAGTCATTATGACATCACAGTGACCTATAGTTACCTTGCTTTAGGTCACTGTGTAGTCATTATGACATCACAGTGACCTATAGTTACCTTGCCTCTGATTGGTAAATGGCTAAATCACAGGGTTAATAAACTTTACTAATATATAATTATGTATGAAATTAAATTAAAGGGGGAATTAAGACACTGCCCAGCCTCCAAACTACCCTATAACCTGTCCATTTATAGCCCAAGTCCATCTGTCTGATAAGCTCCATCCCATAATACTAACTATGACATCATCCACCAAACTCTATTTCTAAATACAATCCCCCAACCAACCTCCCCCAATATCCTTATCGTGGCTGCAATTTCACAGCCCCAACTGAATTCCCCAGTTCCCTTAATTTCAAGCTTTATACTTACAAAGATGTAGAATTCAGTTGGTTGATTAGTACAAAACAGACACAACAGTTCTGCTCGGTAGCTAATCCTCCAACAACTGATAGCGGCTGCACTGGTGTTGCTGCTATATATATAGTAGCTGAGGTCATTATGACATCACTATGCCACGCCCACCCCAGGTGGAGACAGTTGGACCTCTGCTATTGTTATTATGACATCACAATGACCTAACGTTACCATGGAGATGTCTGAATGACTTTCTTTGTATCTTAATAATAATAATAGCAAGTGATGACGCAATAGAGAGAATGTTGTATATCTGTTACTATGTCCTTATTAAAGATAAGTAAACGTTAAAAAAAGTAACATTTTTCAGGGTTCTTTTCTAATTGTAATTAACAATATTGGTGTTGTAAACAAATTCATAATGTTGGCAGTTGATAAAAACGTGAAGCTGTGAGAGTTAACGGCTCCACTTCTCAATTCACTTGTCCCTCTCCAGCACTTGTTCTGTTGGAGCAGGATTGGCCCCGTACCGACCATGTGTAGGGTTGGAATTAGGGGACCCCGATTCCAGCTAGGGTCCCCCTCCCCATGTGTTTAAATCTAATGTGTTGCTCCAAAAGCCTTTCAATGTACCAGTGTGAGCAGATACACAACCCTGTATGTATAGACACCCTCTTGTTTCTACTTGCACTGGGCCCTCAAGGGCCCTCTAAGTTCTAGACCCAAATTTAATATTTGTGTGTGTTGTTTTCCTCCAGGCCTTATATACAATAATTTATATACAATAATCAGTGTTATATACAGTAACCAGGCCTTATATACAGTACAACTCACTCATGCCCCTCCTGTCATATTTAAGGAATTCTGAGCAAATGTTGGAGCCTGTGGCCCCACCCTGAGTCCCTGAGGATCCAGTGAAGAGGGAGGGAGAGGTCATTACTGGGGATCAATAGATTATAGAGTGCAGGATAGGACAATGCAGGAGGCCATTTATGCCAAACGGGAACAACCATCCCTGAACAGACGAGCAGTCGGGGACACGTCTTGTCAGCAATGTACAGTTCCGCTTGTACAACGCTTCAGTATATTCCCCCAACATGTCACACAAGCACAAAATGGCACTACGACTCTGTCACAATCACAATAAATCCACAGGACTGTCGTCATTTTTTTTAAAAAAATTTATGTTTTTGTTTTTATATAAAAATATATATCTTTAATTTAATATATGTCTTAAAAATATATACAAAATTTTTTTTTACATTGATATAAAAATGTATATATGACATTAAAATAATATAAAAAATAAATCTATTAATAAAAATTTATTTTAAACTGTATATCTACAAAAGTAACTATATATAAATATGTCCACATCTTGTTATAAAAATAATATAAATATATGTACAAAAAAAAAATATATATATATAAGCCTTCAGAATGGACCCGCACTCCAAAAAATTCTTGTGATCAAAAATTTTATTAAGTATCACTCGTGTATCCAACATTTCAGCCCACATTGGGGCCTTTATCAAGGATATATATAAAACTATACAAATAAAATACATATATGAATATAAATTAAAATCTATAAAATGATACATATCGATTTGTAAAACAGAAAGCTGTTGCACTCAAGTTGCTTTGTGATAAAATATAAAAGACATTTTATTTAGATTTTAGATTTTTAGAATACAATTTCAGGGACCAAGTCACAAAAAACGCCATGCCCCCAATAGGAAAACTCCACTAAAGGCGCTGGCGATGATGCAGATGTCCAGGCTGTAGCTTTCACAAACAGAGTGAAGAAGGCAAATATATGGCAAGACATGCCTAGAACAAATGAGCCGAAGCATCTCAGGAATTCCTTGCACATACTGTTCTTTCTTCTTCTCATTGGAACATTCTTTTGGTTCTCTATATCATTGGATTTGAGTTCAACCTTTATTGTGTGATTGTGTTTTCAATGTGATTGATTGTGATTTCGATGAATCTGGGGGAGGGAAGCAGAACATTGTTAAACCTGTGCAATTCCCAAGACTAATGCACCTTGGGGTTAGACCATTAGTTATGATCACCAGGACACAGTGCCATCTAGTTCTTATATCAGTCACCAAAACACACCCCTCAATACACATCTAGATACATTCCTCCATTTACATGTTAGACTTACAGGTCTGCAGTCTTCTAACTAAAACTGGGTTCTGAATGTATTATTAAATGAGTAAAACAATACATTCCTAACTCATATACTTTTATTATTCTCCAAAACCCATTTCTAAATATAATCCCTCGGCAAACCTTTCTTTTCCCCGTAACAGCCAGGTCAGACTTGCAGGCATATAGTTTCCCAGCAAAAATCGCATTCTTTTTCTCAATATATTATATGAAAAAAATCTATTTCTTATATCAAGTGTTAGTCTGCAGTCTTCTAACTAAAACTGGGTTCTGAATGTATTATTAAAAAACAATACATTCCCAACATATCTCTGTCCAGTGTCGGACTGGGACACTTACGGCCCACCCAAAACCTTAGACCAGGGGCCCACCATAAAACCTTAGACCAGAGACCCACTCTCAGTACTAATATTCTTCATCTCCTCAATCAACCTCTATTCTCCTAGTCTGTTTTCTTTACATACTATAATCAATCATTCCATCTATTTAGCATCTTTGTTCTCATAGAAATAGAGAATTGCCATGAAATAGGCCAAAAGTTTAGCAGCATGAGGGGCCACTGACACCTGGGCCACCCGGAGTTTTCCTGGTATCCCGGTGGGCCAGTCCGACACTGGCTCTGTTAGTGAATCTACCCCTTAGTCTGGTTGGGGTATGGAAGTAATAGTAAAGTTATATAATTATTGTGGAATTATAGAGAAAATGTTTAATGAAACTACATGGTAATGAAGATGTAGTACAAGGCTACATACAGTCAATAAGATTAAAGAACTTACCACATGTTTGTGTGATGATGATGATGGTGATGATGATGGTGATCTTAAAGGAATATTTTTTATTGACAATCACAAGATGATAAGAGACAAGGACAATATGATATATTGGAAGTAGAAGTACACGAAGTTCCTGTCCTTGGGTTTAATCACCTCAAAGAATTATACTTGGACAACACCTTTACTAACGACTTTACAGTCACCATCTTTGAACAGAGTTTAAGGAACAACAAAGGATTAAGAGACTTTATTTGATGAAATATTACTAAATATTTGGAATGGAATTTAATTGGAAATGGAAGAATGAGATATGATATGTTACCTGTGAATTCTTAGAAGTTGAAATGATTGAATTATTATTATAGTTAGATAGGCAATTAACTTGATTGTGATGGATTAAGAATTCTCCAGCATTGAGTTTTTTTCAATTCTGCTGGTCAAGAATGAGTTCTTGGTTTTGAAGATGGTTTTAGCCCCTCTTCAAAGCAAAGTAGTTACAATACGGTTATTTGCATATAGGATGAGTTTAGTGATACGTTAAAGTTAATTTGACCCAAAATTAGACCCAAATTTAATATGTGTGTGTGTTGTTTCCTCTCCCCATTCATGTTATGGATTTACTGTAAAATCTTCAGGCAGCAAGAGGCAGATCTACAGATACTGTAACCAGGCCTGATATACAGTCATTTATATACAATAATCAGGTGTTATATTCAGTAACCAGGCCTTATATACAGTACAGTATATTCCACCAACATGTCACACAAGCACAAAATGGCACTAAGATTCTGTCACAATCAAAATAAATCCACAGGACAGTCGTAATTTTTTTAAACAATTTATTTTTTTGCTTTTTATATAAAAACATATATCTTTAATTTAATCTATGTCTTATATGAAATACATTTTTTACATTGATATAAAAATGTATATATGACAAAATATATATAATATAAAAAATAAATATATTAATAAAAATTTATTTTAAACTGTATATCTACAAAAGTAACTATATATAAATATGTCCACATCTTGTATAAAAATAATATAAATATATGTATAAAAAAAAAATATATATATATATATATATATATATATATATATATATATATATATATATAGAAAACTAGAGGAATGGTGCACACAAAACCAAATAACATCTGCCCGGGTGCAGGTGAGGAATAATCACATAATACAAAAAATACACCGCACTCCAGGGGCTTGTGAAAATGCAAAAAGATGTGGTTTATTCGACGTTTCGGCTACCAAACCGGAGCCGTCATCAGGAGCCGTCATCATGCTCCTGATGACGGCTCCGGTTTGGTAGCCGAAACGTCGAATAAACCACATCTTTTTGCATTTTCACAAGCCCCTGGAGTGCGGTGTATTTTTTGTATTATATATATATATATATATATATATATATATGACGGCTTGAGTTTGTAAGCCGAAACGTTGAAATAAATCTACCAGCTTTTTTCACTTATCAAGACCTATGTGTGCGGAAGTTTTTTGCTTTATAGATAATGAATTTTTTTCCAGCACCTAGGGATCAACATGGCTATCTGAGTGCACCTATCTAGTTATATGTCTATATATATATATATATATATATATATATATATATATATATAAAGCCTTCAGAATGGACCCCGCACAAAGATAAGAATTTCTTACCTGTAAATTGTCTTTTCTTCAGGTCCCCAGGCAGCACACCAAAGAGATAGGCCCTCCTACTAGGGACAGGAAACAACATAAAAACACCCTCCCC